>NW_027100088.1:880676-920999 GCF_031753505.1 Anomalospiza imberbis
GTGCTCACCTGTCTGTACTCACCTGTTCTCACCTGTGCTCACCTGTCCATGTCTCACCTGTCCATGTCTCACCTGTTCTCACCTGTCCATGTCTCACCTGTGCTCACCTGTGCTCACCTGTTCTCACCTGTTCTCACCTGAGCTCACCTGTGCTCACCTGTCCATGTCTCACCTGTCCATGTCTCACCTGAGCTCACCTGTTGATGTCTCACCTGTGCTCACCTGAGCTCACCTGTCTGAGCTCACCTGTGCTCACCTGTCTGTCTCACCTGTGCTCACCTGTCTGAGCTCACCTGTGCTCACCTGTCTGTCTCACCTGTGCTCACCTGTCTGAGCTCACCTGTGCTCACCTGTGCTCACTGGTTCTCATCTGTTGATGTCTCACCGGTTCTCACCTGTCTGTTCTCACCTGTTCTCACCTGTTCTCACCTGAGCTCACCTGTGCTCACCTGTCCATGTCTCACCTGTCCATGTCTCACCTGAGCTCACCTGTTCTCACCTGTGCTCACTGGTTCTCACCTGTTGATGTCTCACCTGTTCTCACCTGTGCTCACCTGAGCTCACCTGTGCTCACCTGTCTGTGCTCACCTGTCTGTGCTCACCTGTCCATGTCTCACCTGAGCTCACCTGTGCTCACCTGTGCTCACCTGTGCTCACCTGTGCTCACCTGTCCCTCACCTGTCCATGTCTCACCTGAGCTCACCTGTGCTCACCTGTCCATGTCTCACCTGTGCTCACCTGTTCTCACCTGTTCTCACCTGTGCTCACTGGTTCTCATCTGTTGATGTCTCACCGGTTCTCACCTGTCTGTACTCACCTGTGCTCACCTGTTCTCACCTGTGCTCACCTGAGCTCACCTGTATGTGCTCACCTGTCCATGTCTCTCACCTGTGCTCACCTGTTCTCACCTGTCTGAGCTCACCTGTGCTCACCTGTCCATGTCTCACCTGTGCTCACCTGTGCTCACCTGAGCTCACCTGTCTGTGCTCACCTGTCCATGTCTCTCACCTGTGCTCACCTGTTCTCACCTGTCTGAGCTCACCTGTGCTCACCTGTCCCTCACCTGTCCTTTCTCTTTCCCACAGGTGCGCTGTGTGCAGGTGAGTCTGGACAGGTGAGCTCAGGTATGGACAGGTGGGACATGGACAGGTGAGACATGGACAGGTGAGCTCAGGTACGGATAGGTGAGCTCAGGTGAGACATGGACAGGTGAGACATGGACAGGTGAGCTCAGGTACGGACAGGTGAGCTCAGGTGTGGACAGGTGAGACATGGACAGGTGAGCTCAGGTGTGGACAGGTGAGACATGGACAGGTGAGCTCAGGTACAGACAGGTGGGACATGGACAGGGCTCAGGGCTTGTCCACACAGGTAACACACCTGAGCACACCTGTGACACACCTGAGCACACCTGTGACACACCTGGGCACACCTGTGACACACCTGTGAACACCTGAGCACACCTGTGACACACCTGGGCACACCTGTGACACACCTGTGACACACCTGTGACACACCTGTGAACACCTGAGCACACCTGTGACACACCTGGGACACCTGTGACACACCTGGGCACACCTGTGACACACCTGTGAACACCTGAGCACACCTGTGACACACGTGTGACACACCTGGGACACACCTGGGACACAACTGGGAACACCTGTGCACAGCTGGGACACACCTGGGCACACCTGTGAACACGTGTGAACACCTGATCACACCTGGACACACCTGGGCACACCTGGGCACACCTGATCACACCTGGACACACCTGGACACACCTGGGGACACCTGGGACACACCTGGACACATCTGGGCCACCTCTGTGCCACACCTGATCACACCTGTGACACACCTGGGCACACCTGGGCACACCTGGACACACCTGGGGCTATCCACTGACACACCTGGGCACACCTGGGGGTATCCACAGACACACCTGGGGACACCTGGGCACACCTGGGACACACCTGGGACACACCTGGGGATACCCACAGACACACCTGGGGACACCTGGGCACACCTGGGGATATCCACAGACACACCCGGGCACACCTGGGTACACCTGGGGGCACACCTGAGGATACCTGGGGATATCCCATGACACACCTGGGCACACCTGGGGGCACACCTGAGGATACCTGGGGATATCCCATGACACACCTGGGCACACCTGGGGCACCGGCCAGGTGAGCACACCTGCCCAGCTGCCCCCATGTGTTCCAGGTGAGGCCCCAGCACCCCCAGGTGAGCCCCTGGTGTGCCCAGGTGAGCTCACCTGCCCTTGCTTTGTGTTCCAGGTGCGTCCCTGCCTCACCCAGGTGTGAGCCCGGCACCCCCGGGTGAGCCCCAGGTGTCCCCAGGTGAGCTGGGGCTGCTGAGCCCCGCCCACACCTGGCTGCGGTGGGTGTGGCCCTGCCCAGGTGAGCTCACCTGTCGCTGTTCCGTGTCCCAGGTGCGGCCCTGGCGCCCCCAGGTGCGACCCCGGAACCCTCAGGTGAGCCCCTGGCGTGCCCAGGTGAGCCCCTGGCGTGCCCAGGTGAGCTCACCTGTCCCTGCTCCGTGTCCCAGGTGAGCCCCAGGTGCACCTGGCTGGGGGGGGCAGCCCAGGTGAGCTCACCTGTCCCTGCTCCGTGTTCCAGGTGCGCCCCCAGGTGTGACCCCAGAACCCTCAGGTGAGCACCCGACACGCCCAGGTGAGCCCTGGCACGCCCAGGTGAGCCCTGGCACGCCCAGGTGAGCTCCTGGAGCGCCCAGGTGAGCCCTGGAGTGCCCAGGTGAGCTCCTGGTGCCCAGGTGAGCTCCTGGTGCCCAGGTGAGCCCCTGGAGTGCCCAGGTGAGCTCACCTGTCCATGTTCCAGGTGTGACTGCGGAACCCCCAGGTGAGCTCCTGACACCCCCAGGTGAGCCCCTGGTGCCCAGGTGAGCCCTGGCTTGCCCAGGTGAGCCCCTGGTGCCCAGGCGAGCCCGTGCCACGCCCAGGTGAGCTCACCTGTCCCCCGTCCCGCGGCCCAGGTGAGCCCGAGGAGGGCCAGGTGCGCCTGGCCGGGGGCCCGCACAGGTGCGCGGGGCGCGTCGAGGTGTTCCACGCGGGCAGGTGGGGCACGGTGTGCGACGACACCTGGGACCTGGCGGCCGCGCGGGGTCACCTGCCGCCAGGTGCGCTGCGGCCCCGCCCTGGCGCTGGCGGGCTCAGGTGAGTTCGGGCCAGGTGAGGGCCCCGTGTGGCTCGATGACGTCACCTGCGAGGGCGAGGAGGCGGAGCTGCGGCTGTGCCCCGCCCGCACCTGGGGGAGAGCACAACTGCCACCACGGGGAGGACGCAGGTGTGCGCTGCGCAGGTGAGACACCGACAGGTGAGACACCGACAGGTGAGACTGGACAGGTGAGACTGGACAGGTGTGAATGGACAGGTGAGAATGGACAGGTGAGAATGGGACAGGTGAGAATGGACAGGTGAGAATGGACAGGTGAGAATGGGACAGGTGAGAATGGACAGGTGAGAATGGACAGGTGAGAATGGACAGGTGAGACTGGACAGGTGAGAATGGACAGGTGAGAATGGGACAGGTGAGACTGGACAGGTGAGAATGGACAGGTGAGAATGGGACAGGTGAGAATGGACAGGTGAGAATGGACAGGTGAGACTGGACAGGTGAGAATGGACAGGTGAGAATGGGACAGGTGAGAATGGACAGGTGAGAATGGACAGGTGAGACTGGACAGGTGAGAATGGACAGGTGAGAATGGGACAGGTGAGAATGGGACAGGTGAGACCGGGCAGGTGAGACTGAACAGGTGTGATCAGGTGTGCGCTGCGCAGGTGAGACACCGACAGGTGAGACCGGGCAGGTGAGACTGGACAGGTGAGACTGGACAGGTGAGACTGGACAGGTGAGAATGGGACAGGTGAGAATGGACAGGTGAGACCGGGCAGGTGAGACTGGGCAGGTGAGACTGGACAGGTGTGATCAGGTGTGTTCAGGTGTGCACAGGTGTGCTCAGGTGTGCTCAGGTGTGCGCTGCGCAGGTGAGACACCGACATAGGAGTGCGGGCAGGTGAGACTGGACAGGTGAGACTGGACAGGTGAGAATGGACAGGTGAGAATGGACAGGTGAGAATGGACAGGTGTGCTCAGGTGTGCGCTGCGCAGGTGAGACACCGACAGGGGAGTGCGGGCAGGTGAGACCGGGCAGGTGAGACTGGGCAGGTGTGATCAGGTGTGCAGGTGTGTCACAGGTGTGCTCAGGTGTGCTCAGGTGTGCTCAGGTGTGCTGAGGTGTGGACAGGTGTGTCACAGGTGTGCACAGGTGTGCTCAGGTGTGTGCTGTGCAGATGAGACACGGACAGGTGAGACTGGGCAGGTGTGCTCAGGTGTGTTCAGGTGTGCTCAGGTGAGCCTGGACAGGTGCTTAGGTGTGCTCAGGTGTGTACAGGTGTGCACAGGTGAGCCTGGACAGGTGCACAGGTGTGCTCAGGTGTGTACAGGTGTGCCCAGATGAGCCTGGACAGGTGCACAGGTGTGCTCAGGTGTGTACAGGTGTGCACAGGTGAGCCTGGACAGGTGCCCAGGTGTGCCCAGGTGTGCTCAGGTGTGCCCCGGTGAGCCTGGACAGGTGCCCAGGTGTGCTCAGGTGTGCTCAGGTGTGCACAGGTGAGCCTGGACAGGTGCACAGGTGTGCTCAGGTGTGCTCAGGTGTGCTCAGGTGTGCACAGGTGAGCCTGGACAGGTGCACAGGTGTGCTCAGGTGTGCTCAGGTGTGCTCAGGTGTGCCCCGGTGAGCCTGGACAGGTGCCCAGGTGTGCTCAGGTGCGCCCAGGTGTGCCCAGGTGAGCCACTCCCATCTCTCCCTGCCCCGCAGGTGCTGAGCCCTTGCTGCAGGAAGCGCCGCAGGTTCCTCCCCAGGTAACGCCGCAGGTGCGGCTCCAGGTGCACCCGCAGGTAACAACACAGGTGAGGACACAGGTGTGCCCAGGTGAGCCCCCAGGTGAGCCCCCAGGTGCACACACAGGTGAATCCCCAGGTGAGCCCAGGTGAATGGACAGGTGGTCCCCAGGTGATCCCCAGGTGAGCCCCCAGGTGTGCCCTGGAGAATGGACAGGTGAGCCCCAGGTGAGCCCCCAGGTGCACACACAGGTGAATCCCCAGGTGAGCCCAGGTGAATGGACAGGTGAATGGACAGGTGAATGGACAGGTGAATGGACAGGTGATCCCCAGGTGAGCCCCAGGTGAGCCCCCAGGTGATCCCCAGGTGAGCCCCCAGGTGTCCCCTGGAGAATGGACAGGTGAATGGACAGGTGATCCCCAGGTGATCCCCAGGTGATCCCCAGGTGAGCCCCCAGGTGTGCCCTGGTGAATCCTCAGGTGAATCCCCAGGTGGGCCCACAGGTGAATCCCCAGGTGATCCCCAGGTGAATGGACAGGTGATCCCCAGGTGATCCCCAGGTGAATGGACAGGTGATCCCCAGGTGATCCCCAGGTGATCCCCAGGTGAGCCCCCAGGTGAGCCCCAGGTGTGCCCTGGAGAATGGACAGGTGAATGGACAGGTGAATGGACAGGTGAATGGACAGGTGATCCCCAGGTGATCCCCAGGTGAGCCCCCAGGTGTGCCCACAGGTGAATACTCAGGTGAACCCCCAGGTGATCCCCAGGTGATCCCCAGGTGATCCCCAGGTGTGCCCTGGTGAATACTCAGGTGAACCCCCAGGTGATCCCCAGGTGATCCCCAGGTGAGCCCCCAGGTGTGCCCTGGTGAATACTCAGGTGAACCCCCAGGTGATCCCCAGGTGATCCCCAGGTGTGCCCACAGGTGAACCCGCAGGTGGACCCACAGGTGGACCCGCAGGTGGACGCCCAGGACCAGCTGAAGGTGAGGCCCAGGTGCCCCCAGGTGCCCCCAGGTTCACCCAGGTGCACCCAGGTGTGCCCTGGGTGTGCCCAGGTTCCCCCAGCTGTGCCCAGGTGTGCCCAGGTGTGTCTATGGATATCCCCAGGTGTGCCCCCAGGTGCCCCCAGGTGCCCCCAGGTGTGCTCAGGTGCCCCCAGGTATCCCCAGGTGCCCCCAGGTGTCCCCAGGTGCCCCCAGGTGTCCCCAGGTGTGCCCAGGTGTGCTCAGGTGTCCCCAGGTGTGCCCAGGTGTGCTCAGGTGTCCCCAGGTGCCCCAGGTGCTCCCAGGTGCTCCCAGGTCTCCCCAGGTCCCCCCAGGTGTGCCCAGGTGTGTCTATGGATATCCCCAGGTGTGCCCCCAGGTCCCCGCAGGTGCCCCCAGGTGTGCCCGGGCGTGCCCAGTGCCCGCAGGTGAGCGCAGGTGCCCCCAGGTCCCCCCAGGTGTGCCCAGGTGTGCCCAGGTGTGTCTATGGATATCCCCAGGTTCCCCAGGTGCCCCAGGTTCCCCAGGTGTGCCCCCAGGTGCCCCAGGTTCCCCAGGTGTGCCCCCAGGTGCCCTCAGGTGCCCCCAGGTGTGCCCAGGTGTGTCTATGGATATCCCCAGGTGTGCCCCCAGGTCCCCGCAGGTCCCCCCAGGTGTGCCCAGGTGTGTCTATGGATATCCCCAGGTGCTCCCAGGTGCCCCCAGGTGTGCCCAGGTGTGCCCAGGTGTGTCTATGGATATCCCCAGGTGCTCCCAGGTGCCCCCAGGTGCCCCAGGTTCCCCAGGTGTGCCCCCAGGTGCCCTCAGGTGCCCCCAGGTGTGCCCAGGTGTGTCTATGGATATCCCCAGGTGCTCCCAGGTGCCCCCAGGTGCCCCAGGTTCCCCCAGGTTCCCCAGGTGTGCCCCCAGGTGCCCTCAGGTGCCCCCAGGTGTGCCCAGGTGTGTCTATGGATATCCCCAGGTGTGCCCCCAGGTTCCCCAGGTGCCCCAGGTGTGCCCCCAGGTTCCCCAGGTTCCCCAGGTTCCCCAGGTGCCCCCAGGTGCCCCAGGCGTGCCCGGGCGTGCCCGGTGCCGCAGGTGAGCGCAGGTGCCCCCGCAGGTGCGGCTGGTGAACGGCTCGTCCAGGTGCGTGGGCCGGGTGGAGGTGCTGCACAAGCACAGGTGGGGCTCGGTCTGCGACGACACCTGGGACATGGCGGACGCGCAGGTGAGCGGGGACACACCTGGGACACCTGGGACACCTGGGACACACCTGGGGAGAGCTGGGGACACCTGGGGACACCTGGGACACACCTGGGGACACCTGGGACACCTGGGGACACCTGGGGACACCTGGGGACAGCTGGGGACAGATGGGGACAGCTGGGGACACACCTGGGCACACCTGGACACACCTGGGGACAGCTGGGGACAGCTGGGACACACCTGGGCACACCTGGGGACACACCTGGGGACACACCTGGGGACACACCTGGGGACAGCTGGGACACCTGGGGCACACCTGGGGAGAGCTGGGGACGCCTGGGGACACCTGGGGACAGCTGGGACACACCTGGGGACACCTGGGACACCTGGGGACACACCTGGGACACACCTGGGGACACCTGGGACACCTGGGGACACACCTGGGACACACCTGGGACACACCTGGACACACCTGGGACACACCTGGACACACCTGGGGATACACCTGGGCACACCTGGGCACACCTGGGACACACCTGGGACACCTGGGACACACCTGGGGACACCTGGGGACACACCTGGGACACACCTGGGACACCTGGGACACACCTGGGGACACCTGGGGACACCTGGGACACACCTGGGGACACACCTGGGGGACACCTGGGAACACCTGGGCACACCTGGGCACACCTGGGGATACACCTGGGCACACCTGGACACACCTGGGGACACCTGGGGACACACCTGGGACACACCTGGGACACACCTGGGGATACACCTGGACACACCTGGGACACACCTGGGCACACCTGGGCACACCTGGATACACCTGGGCACACCTGGGCACACCTGAGCACACCTGGGCACACCTGGGGACAGCTGGGACACACCTGGGACACACCTGGGCACACCTGGGGACACACCTGGGCACACCTGGGCACACCTGGGCACACCTGAGCACACCTGGGCACACCTGGGCACACCTGGGACACACCTGGGCACACCTGGGCACACCTGGGCACACCTGGGGGCACCTGGGTACACCTGGGCACACCTGTGCACACCTGGACACACCTGACACACCTGAGCACACCTGGGCACACCTGGACACACCTGGACACACCTGGGCACACCTGGGCACACCTGGGCACACCTGTCGCGCTGTCTCACCTGTCCCCCCCCCCACAGGTGATCTGCCGTTACCTGGGCTGCGGCTCCGCCCTGGCCGCCCCCGGCCACGCCCACTTCGGCCAGGGGGCGGGGCCCATCTGGCTGGACGGGACGCACTGCACAGGTGAGGAGCTCACCTTGGCCAGGTGCCCCCTGCACACCTGGGGCGAGCACGACTGCGGCCACAGCGAGGACGCCGGCGTCGTCTGCTCAGGTGAGCGCAGGTGGGGCAGGTGAGGGCAGGTGGGGCTCAGGTGTGATCAGGTGGGGCAGGTGAGCGCAGGTGAGGGCAGGTGGGATCAGGTGAGCGCAGGTGAGCTCAGGTGAGGGCAGGTGGGATCAGGTGAGGGCAGGTGGGATCAGGTGGGATCAGGTGGGGCAGGTGAGCGCAGGTGAGGGCAGGTGAGGGCAGGTGGGGCAGGTGGGGCAGGTGGGGCAGGTGGGGCAGGTGAGCGCAGGTGGGATCAGGTGGGGCTCAGGTGAGCGCAGGTGGGGCAGGTGGGGCAGGTGGGGCAGGTGGGATCAGGTGGGATCAGGTGAGCGCAGGTGGGATCAGGTGAGCACAGGTGAGCGCAGGTGGGGCTCAGGTGAGCACAGGTGAGGGCAGGTGGGGCTCAGGTGAGCACAGGTGGGCGCAGGTGGGATCAGGTGAGGGCAGGTGGGGCAGGTGAGCGTAGGTGGGATCAGGTGAGCGCAGGTGAGCGCAGGTGGGGCTCAGGTGGGATCAGGTGGGATCAGGTGAGCGCAGGTGGGGCAGGTGGGATCAGGTGAGCGCAGGTGAGTGCAGGTGGGATCAGGTGAGGGCAGGTGGGATCAGGTGAGCGCAGGTGGGGCAGGTGGGGCAGGTGAGTGCAGGTGGGATCAGGTGAGCGCAGGTGAGTGCAGGTGGGATCAGGTGAGGGCAGGTGGGATCAGGTGAGGGCAGGTGGGATCAGGTGAGCGTAGGTGGGATCAGGTGGGATCAGGTGAGCTCAGGTGGGGCAGGTGGGCGCAGGTGAGCACAGGTGAGCTCAAGTGAGGGCAGGTGACCTCAAGTGAGCTCAGGTGAAGCTCAGGTGAGCTCAGCTGGGTTCAGGTGAGCTCAGGTGGGCTCAGGTGGGGCAGGAGGGGCTCAGGTGCCCCCAGGTGGGCCCAGGTGTGCTCAGGTGAGCTCCGGTAACACAGGTGGACTCAGGGGTGCCCAGGTAGTGTAGATGGGGTGAGGCGCCCAGGTGTGCCCAGGTGAGCACCAGGGGCTCAGGTGTGCTCAGGTAACACAGGTGGGCTCAGCTAATGTAGAGGGGGTGAGGTGCTCAGGTGTGCCCAGGTACCCCCCAGGTGTGCCCATGTCCCCCAGGTGTGCTCACCTGTCCCCAGGTGTGCTTACCTGTCCCCCAGCTGTTCTCACCTGTCCCCAGGTGTGCTCACCTGTCCCCAGGTGTGCCCAGGTACCCCCCAGCTGTTCTCACCTGTCCCCAGGTGTGCCCATGTCCCCCAGCTGTTCTCACCTGTCCCCAGGTGTTCTCACCTGTCCCCAAGTGTGCCCATGTCCCCCCAGGTGTGCTCACCTGTCCCCAGGTGTGCTCACCTGTCCCCAGGTGTGCCCATGTCCCCAAGTGTGCCCATGTCCCCCAGGTGTTCTCACCTGTCCCCTGGTGTGCTCACCTGTCCCCAGGTGTGCCCATGTACCCAGGTGTGCCCATGTCCCCCTGGTGTGCTCACCTGTCCCCAGGTGTGCTCATGTCCCCCAGGTGTGCTCACCTGTCCCCAGGTGTTCTCACCTGTCCCCAGGTGTGCCCATGTCCCCCCAGGTGTGCCCATGTCCCCCAGGTGTGCCCGGGTACCCCAGGTGTGCTCACCTGTCCCCAGGTGTGCCCATGTCCCCAGGTGTTCTCACCTGTCCCCAGGTGTGCTCACCTGTCCCCAGGTGTTCCCAGGTGTCCCCAGGTGTTCTCACCTGTCCCCCAGGTGTTCCCAGGTGTCCCCAGCTGTTCTCACCTGTCCCCAGGTGTTCTCACCTGTCCCCAGGTGTGCTCACCTGTCCCCAGGTGTTCTCACCTGTCCCCAGGTGTGCTCACCTGTCCCCAGCTGTTCTCACCTGTCCCCAGGTGTGCCCATGTCCCTCAGGTGTGCTCACCTGTCCCCAGGTGTGCTCACCTGTCCCCAGGTGTTCTCACCTGTCCCCAGGTGTGCTCACCTGTCCCCAGGTGTGCCCAGGTGCGCCTGACGCTCTCCCCTCCCCCGCAGGTGCCGACCCCCCCCAGGTGCGGCTGCAGGGCGGCCCCGGGCCCTGCGCGGGGCAGGTGCAGGTGCGGCTGCAGCGCACCTGGCTGCAGGTGTGCGGCCTCACCTGGGGGCTGGCCGAGGCGCAGGTGCTGTGCCGGCAGCTGGGCTGCGGCCCCGCCCTCAGCGCACCTGCGGGGCCGGCCCAGCCCGGGCAGCCCTACCTGGCCGAGCTCACCTGCCGCGGCTCGGAGCAGCTCCTGCTCGAGTGCCGCGGGCTCCGCCCGGGCACCTGCGCCGCGGGCGCGGCCGCCGCCCTGGCCTGCGCCGAGCTGCCAGGTGAGCGACGCACCTGCGGGCAGGTGGGCTGGGCTGGGCTGGCTGGGGGCGTGGTCTGCTGGCCTCACCTGGCCTCACCTGTGAGCTCCTGTCCTCACCTGTCCTCACCTGTCCCACCTGTGATCACCTGTGAGCTCCTGTCCTCACCTGTGATCACCTGTGAGCTCCTGTCCTCACCTGTGATCACCTGTCCCACCTGTCCTCACCTATCCTCACCTGTCCTCACCTGTGATCACCTGTCCTCACCTGTCCTCACCTGTGATCACCTGTCCCACCTGTGAGCTCCTTTCCTCACCTGTGATCACCTGTCCTCACCTGTCCTCACCTGTCCTCACCTGTCCTCACCTGTCCCACCTGTGATCACCTGTGAGCTCCTGTCCTCACCTGTCCTCACCTGTCCCACCTGTGATCACCTGTGATCTCCTGTCCTCACCTGTCCTCACCTGTGAGCTCCTGTCCTCACCTGTCCTCACCTGTCCTCACCTGTGATCACCTGCCCTCACCTGTCCTCACCTGTCCTCACCTGTCCTCACCTGTCCCACCTGTCCTCACCTGTCCTCACCTGTGATCACCTGTCCTCACCTGTCCTCACCTGTGAGCTCCTGTCCTCACCTGTCCTCACCTGTGATCACCTGTGATCACCTGTCCTCACCTGTCCTCACCTGTGATCACCTGTCCTCACCTGTCCCACCTGTGATCACCTGTGAGCTCCTGTCCTCACCTGTCCTCACCTGTGAGCTCCTGTCCTCACCTGTGAGCTCCTGTCCCACCTGTCCTCACCTGTCCTCACCTGTGATCACCTGTCCTCACCTGTCCTCACCTGTCCTCACCTGTGATCACCTGTCCTCACCTGTCCTCACCTGTCCTCACCTGTGATCACCTGTCCTCACCTGTCCTCACCTATCCTCACCTGTCCTCACCTGTACTCACCTGTACTCACCTGTCCTGCCCATCCCTCACCTCTCTGTGTCTCACCTGTCCCCTCACCTGTCCCATGTGTCCCTCACCTGTCTCACACCTGTCCATCTCACCTGTGTCTCACCTGTCCGTGTCTCACCGGTGTCTCACCTGTCTCACCTCTCACCTGTCCCACCTGTCCCTCACCTGTCCCTCACCTGTCTCACCTGTGTCTCACCTGTCCCTGTCTCACCTGTGTCTCACCTGTCTGTGTCTCACCTGTGTCTCACCTGTCCCTGTCTCACCTGTCCCTGTCTCACCTGTGTCTCACCTGTATCTCACCTGTCCGTGTCTCACCTGTCCATATCTCACCTGTATCTCACCTGTCCATGTCTCACCTGTCCGTGTCTCACCTGTATCTCACCTGTCCATATCTCACCTGTATCTCACCTGTGCAGCCCCGCCCGACTCCTGCTCGCTGCTGGGGGCGCTGCTGGGGGTGGGGGCGGGGCTCTGCGGGGCGCTGCTGGGCCTTTACCTGTGCGCCAGGTGCGCCAGGTGCGCCAGGTGCGCCAGGTGTGCCAGGTGTGCCAGGTGTGCCAGGTGCCCCCGCCCCCGCCGGGACCCGCCACGCCCAGGTACGGCTCAGGGACCCGAAAAACCCCAAAATCCCCCCAAAAAAACGGCTCAGGGACCCCAGAAACCCCCCAAATCCCCCAAAAAAACGGCTCAGGGACCCCAAAACCCCAAAAATTCCCCCAAAAATCGGCTCAGGGACCCTAAAAACCCCAAAATTCCCCCAAAAATCGGCTCAGGAACCCCAAAACCCCAAAAATTCCCCCAAAAATCGGCTCAAGGGAACCCAAAATCCCCAAAAATCCCCCAAAAAACGGCTCGGGGACCCCAAAAAACCTAAAAATCCCCCAAAAAACTGCTCAGGGACCCCAAAATCGGCTCACGGACCCCAAAAATTCCCCAAAAATCGGCTCAGGGACTCCAAAAAAACCCAAAACCCCCCCAAAATCGGCTCAAGGGAACCGAAAATCCCCCCAAATCCCCCCAAAAACGGTCATGGGACCCCAAAAAAATCCAAAAATGCCTCTAAAAATCGGCTCAGGGACCCCAAAAAAGCCAAAAATCCCCCAAAAATCGGCTCAGGGACCCCAAAAAAACCCAACCCCCCCCCCCCCCAAAAACGGCTCAAGGGACCCCAAAATCGGCTCACGGACCCCAAAAATTCCCCAAGAATCGGCTCAGGGACCCGAAATCCAAAAAATCCCCCAAAAATCGGCTCAGGGACCCCAAAATCGGCTCAGGGACCCTAAAAAACCCAAAAATCCCCCCAAAAAATCGGCTCAGGGACCCCAAAAACCCAAAATCCCCCAAAAATCGGCTCAGGGACCCAAAAAAAAACCAAAAATCCCCCCCAAAAAATCGGCTCAGGGACCCCAAAAACCCCGAAAGTCCCCCCAAAACGGCTCAGGGGACCCCAAAAACCCCAAAGTCGCCCCAAAAACGGCCGAGGTGACCCTGAAAACCCCAAAATCCCCCAAAATCTCCCCAAAAATGGCTCAGGGGACCCCAAAATCCCCCAAAATCCGCTCAGGGGAACCCAAAATTCCCCAAAATCCCCCCAGGGGACCCCAAAATCCCTCCAAAAACGGCTCAGGGGACCCCAAAAAACTAAAAATCGGCTCAAGGGAACCCAAAATCCTCAAAATCTCCCCCAAAATCCCCCCCAAAACGGTTCAGGGGAACCCAAAAAAACCCAAAAATCCCGCCAGAAACGGCTCAGGGGAACCCAAAAAACCCCAAAATCGCCCCAAAAACGGCCGAGGTGACCCTGAAAACCCCAAAATCCCCCCAAAATCTCCCCCAAAATGGCACAGGTGATCTCAAAAACCCAAAATCCCCCCAAAACCGGCTCAGGGGACCCCAAAACCCCCCAAAATCCCCCCAAAATCCCTCCCAAGCCCCCCCGGACCCCCCAAATTCCATGAGACCCCCCCAAATCCTCCCCAAATCCCCCGAAAATGCCCCCCAAAATCCCCCCAAAATTGGTTCAGGGGACCCCAAAATGCCCCCGAAAACGGCTCAGGGACCCCAAAATCCCCCAAAATCGGTTCAGAGACCCCCAAAAACCCAAAAATCCCCCCAAAACAGCTCAGGGGACCCCAAAAGCCCCCAAAATCCCCCCAAAACGGCTAAGGGGACCCCAAAAACCCAAAAATCCCCCCCAAAAATGTCTCAGGGACCCCAAAAACCCCCAAAATCCCCCCAAAATCGGCTCAAGGGACCCCAAAAAACCAAAAATCCCCCAAAATTGACGCAGGGGACCCCAAAAACTCAAAAATCCCCCCAAAAACGTCTCAAGGGACCCCCAAAATCCCCAAAAATCCCCCCAAAAAGGGCTCAGGGACCCCAAAATCGGCTCAGGGACCCGAAAAACCCAAAATCCCCCAAAATACGGCTCAGGGACCCGAAAAACCCAAAAATCCCCCCAAAATCGGCTCAGGGACCCCAAAAAACTCGAAATCCCCCCAAAAAACGGCTCAGGGACCCCAAAAACCCCAAAAATCCCTCTAAAAATCGGCTCAGGGGACCCCAAAAAACCCCAAAATTTCCATCAAATCCTCCTAAAATCCCCCCAAATCCTCCCAAAATCCTCCCAAAATCCCTCCCAAAACCCCCACAAATCCCCCCAAAATCCCCTGAAAATCCCCCAATATCCTCCCAAAATCCCCCCAAAATCCCCCCAAAATCCCCCAAAATCCTCCCAAAATCCCCCCAAATCCCCCAAAATCCCCCCAAAACTTCCCCAAAATCCCCCCTGCAAACCTCAAAAACTCCCCCAAAATCGGCTCAGGGGACCCCAAAAACCCACAAAATCCCCCCAAAATCCCCCAAAATGCCCCCAAAATTGGTTCAGGGGACCCCAAAACCCCAAAATCCCCCCCGAAATGGCTCAGGTGACCCCAAAAACCCCAAAATTTCCATCAAATGCCCCCAAAATCCCCCAAAATATCCCCCAAAATCCCTCCAAGATCCCCCCAAATCCCCCCAAAATCCCTCCCAACATCCCTCCAAATTCTCCCCAAATCCCCCCAAAATCCCCCAAAATATTCCCACAGATTCCCCCCAAATCCCTCCAAAAACCCCCGAAATCCCCCAAAATCCCCCCAAAATCGGCTCAGGGGACCCCAAAAACCCCAAAGTGGCCCCAAAAACGGCCGAGGTGACCTGAAAAACCCCAAAATCCCCCCAAATCCTCCAAAATCCCCCCAAAAATGGCACAGGGGACCTCAAAAACCCAAAAATCCCCCCAAAACCGGCTCAGGGACCCCAAAAAACCCCAAAAATCCCCCAAAAAAAATCGGCTCAGGGACCCCAAAAACCCCCAAAATCCCCCCAAAAACGGCTCAGGGGACCCCAGAAAACCCAAAGTCGCCCCAAAAACGGCCGAGGTGACCCTGAAAACCCCTAAATCCCCCAAAATCTCCCCAAAAATGGCTCAGGGGACCCCAAAATCCCCCAAAATCCGCTCAGGGGAACCCAAAATTCCCCAAAATCCCCCCAGGGGACCCCAAAATCCCTCCAAAAACGGCTCAGGGGACCCCAAAAAACTAAAAATCGGCTCAAGGGAACCCAAAATCCTCAAAATCTCCCCCAAAATCCCCCCCAAAACGGTTCAGGGGAACCCAAAAAACCCAAAAATCCCGCCAGAAACGGCTCAGGGGAACCCAAAAACCCCAAAATCGCCCCAAAAACGGCCGAGGTGACCCTGAAAACCCCAAAATCCCCCCAAAATCTCCCCCAAAATGGCACAGGTGATCTCAAAAACCCAAAATCCCCCCAAAACCGGCTCAGGGGACCCCAAAACCCCCCAAAATCCCCCCAAAATCCCTCCCAAGCCCCCCCGGACCCCCCAAATTCCATGAGACCCGCCCAAATCCTCCCCAAATCCCCCGAAAATGCCCCCCAAAATCCCCCCAAAATCGGCTCAGGGGACCCCAAAATGCCCCCGAAAACGGCTCAGGGACCCCAAAATCCCCCAAAATCGGTTCAGAGACCCCCAAAAACCCAAAAATCCCCCCAAAACAGCTCAGGGGACCCCAAAAACCCCCAAAATCTCCCCAAAACGGCTAAGGGGACCCAAAAAACCCAAAAATCCCCCCAAAAATGTCTCAGGGACCCCAAAAACCCCCAAAATCCCCCCAAAATCGGCTCAAGGGACCCCAAAAACCCCCAAAATCCCCCCAAAATCGGCTCAAGGGACCCCAAAAAACCAAAAATCCCCCAAAATTGACGCAGGGGACCCCAAAAACTCAAAAATCCCCCCAAAAACGTCTCAAGGGACCCCAAAATCCCCAAAAATCCCCCCAAAAACGGCTCAGGGACCCCAAAATCGGCTCAGGGACCCGAAAAACCCAAAATCCCCCAAAATACGGCTCAGGGGACCCCAAAATCGGCTCAGGGACCCGAAAAAACCCAAAAATCCCCCCAAAAAATCGGCTCAGGGACCCCAAAATCGGCTCAGGGACCCGAAAAAACCCCAAAATCCCCCCAAAAACGACTCAGGGACCCCAAAACCCCAAAAATCCCCCAAAAATCGGCTCAGGGGACCCCAAAAAACCCCAAAATTTCCCCCCAAAAATCCCCCCAAAAATGGCTCAGGGACCCCAAAAAACGGCTCAGCGGACCCCAAAATCCCCCCAAAACTTCCCCAAAATCCCCCCTGCAAACCTCAAAAACTCCCCCAAAATCGGCTCAGGGGACCCCAAAAACCCACAAAATCCCACAAAATCCCCTAAAATGCCCCCAAAATTGGTTCAGGGGACCCCAAAACCCCAAAATCCCCCCCGAAATGGCTCAGGTGACTCCAAAAACCCCAACATTTCCATCAAATGCCCCCAAAATCTCCAAAATATCCCCCCAAATCCCCCCAAAATCCCCCCAAAATCCTTCCCCAAAATCCCTCCAAATTCTCCCCAAATCCCCCCAAAATCCCCCAAAATATTCCCACAGATTCCCCCCAAATCCCTCCAAAAACCCCCGAAATCCCCCAAAATCCCCCCAAAATCGGCTCAGGGGACCCCAAAAACCCCAAAGTGGCCCCAAAAACGGCCGAGGTGACCCTGAAAACCCCAAAATCCTCCAAAATCCCCCCAAAAATGGCACAGGGGACCTCAAAAACCCCAAAATCCCCCCAAAAATCGGCTCAGGGACCCCAAAAAAACCCAAAAATCCCCCCAAAAAATCGGCTCAGGGACCCCAAAAACCCCCCAAATCCCCCCAAAAACGGCTCAGGGGACCCCAGAAAACCCAAAGTCGCCCCAAAAACGGCCGAGGTGACCCTGAAAACCCCAAAATCCCCCAAAATCTCCCCCAAAATGGCTCAGGGGACCCCAAAATCCCCCAAAATCCGCTCAGGGGAACCCAAAATTCCCCAAAATCCCCCCAGGGGACCCCAAAATCCCTCCAAAAACGGCTCAGGGGACCCCAAAAAACTAAAAATCGGCTCAAGGGAACCCAAAATCCTCAAAATCTCCCCCAAAATCCCCCCCAAAACGGTTCAGGGGAACCCAAAAAAACCAAAAATCCCCCCAGAAACGGCTCAGGGGAACCCAAAAACCCCAAAGTGGCCCCAAAAACGGCCGAGGTGACCCTGAAAACCCCAAAATCCGCCAAAATTCCCCCAAAAATGGCACAGGGGACCCCAAAAACCCCAAAAATTCCCCAAAAAACGGCCGAGGTGACCTCAAAAACCCCCAAAAAACCCGAATTCCACCCCAAAACCCGCATCAGGGAACCCCAAAACCCCCAAAATCCCCCCAAAATCGGCTCCGGGACCCAAATTCCCCCAAAATCCCCACAAAATCCCTCCCAAGGCCCCCAGGACCCCCCAAATTCTCCCCAAAATTTCCCCCAAAATCCCCCCCAAAATCCCCCCAAAATATCCCTCCAAATTCCCCCCCAAGTCCCCCCAAATCCTCCCCAAAATCCCCCAAAGATCTCTCCCGAAATCCACCAAATTCCCCCCCAAAATCCCCCGAAATCCCCCCAAAATCTCTCCCAAAATATCCCCCAAATTTCCCCAAAATCCTCCAAAATCTTCCCCCAAATTTCCCCCCAAAATCCCCCCCAAATCCTCCCAAATCCCCCAAAATTCCCCAAAATCCCCCCAAGATTCCCCAAAATTCCCCAAAACCCCCCTAAAATTCCACAAAATCCTCCCAAATCCCCCAAAATCCCCCCAAAATCCCCCCAAAATTCCCCAAAATTGCCGAAAATCCCCCCAAAATCCCCTCAAAATCCCCCCAAAATCCTCCGAAATCCCCCAAAATCCCTCCCAAAATCCCCAAAAATCCCCCCAAATCCCCCAAAATTCCCCAAAATCTCCCCAAAATCCCCCAAAATCTCCCCAAAATCGGCTCAGGGACCCCAAAATCCCCCCAAAACCGGCTCAAGGGACCCCAAAAAACCAAAAATCCCCCAAAATTGACTCAGGGGAGCCCATAAACTCAAAAATCCCCCCAAAAACGGCTCAGGGGACCCCAAAACCCCCAAAAATCCCCTCAAAAATGGCTCAGGGACCCCAAAAAAACGGCTCAGGGGACCCCAAAATCCCCCCAAAACTTCCCCAAAAACCCCTCAAAATCCCCCCAAAATCCTCCCAAATCCCCCAAAATCCTCCCAAAATTCCCCAAAATCCCCCACAAATCCTCCCAAATCCCCCAAAATCCCCCCAAAATCGGCTCAGGGACCCCAAAATCCCAGCAAAACCGGCTCAAGGGACCCCAAAAAAACCAAAAATCCCCCAAAATTGACTCAGGGGACTCCATAAACTCAAAAATCCCCCCAAAAACGTCTCAAGGGACCCCAAAACCCCCAAAAATCCCTCCAAAAATGGCTGAGGGACCCCAAAACCCCAAATTTCCCCCAAAATCGGCTCCGGGACCCAAATTCCCCCCAAAATCCCCCCAAAATCGGCTCAGGGGACCCCAGAAACCCCAAAATTTCCATCAAATCCTCCTAAAATCCCCCCAAATCCACGCCAAATCCTCCCAAAATCCCCCAAAATCCCCCCAAAATCCCCCCAAATCCCCCCAAATCCCCCAAAAATCCCTCCAAAATCCCCCCAAATCTCTCCAAATCCCCCAAAATCCCCCCAAAATCCTCCCAAATCCCCAAAAATCCCCCAAATTCCCCCCAAATCCCCCCAAAATCTCCTCCCACTCCCCCAAAAATCCCCAAATGCCCCCGGGGGTCCTGGGGGGGTCCCCGGGCGATTTTGGGGGTCCTGGGGTGGATTTTGGGGGAATTTGGGGGGGATTTGGGGGAATTTGGGGGGGATTTTTGGGGGTCCTGGGGTGGATTTTAGGGGAATTTGGGGATTTTGGGGGAATTTGGGGGGGATTTTTGGGGGTCCCTGGGGGAATTTGGGAGGGATTTTTGGGGGTCCCTGGGACAATTTGGGGTGGATTTTAGGGGAATTTGGGAAATTTGGGGGGATTTGAGGGGTCCGGGAGGGGATTTGGGGGGATTTTGGAAAATTTTGGGGATTTTGGGGGAAATTTGGGGGAATTTGGGGGGATTTGGGGGAATTTGGGGGGTCCCGGGAAATTTGGGGGGGATTCTGGGGGTCTCTGGGCTGGATTTTGGGGGAATTTGGGAGATTTTGGGGGGTCCTGGCGGAATTTGGGGGGGTTCTGGGGGGGTCTTTGGGGATTTTGGGGGTCCTGGGGGGATCTGGGGATTTTTGGGGGGTCCCGGGGAATTTGGGGTGGATTTTGGGGGTCCTGCGTTGGATTTGGGGGGAATTTGGGGGGATTTTGGGGGTCCCTGGGGTGGATTTTTGGGGAATTTGGGGATTTTGGGGAATTTGGGGAATTTGGGGTGGATTTGAGGGGTCCGGGAGGGGATTTTGGGGAATTTTGGGAATTTTTGGGGGATTTTGGGAATTTTTGGGGGATTTTGGGGGGATTTTGGGGATTTTTGCGGGATTTTGGGAATTTTTGGGGGATTTTGGGGGGATTTTGGGAATTTTTAGGGAGATTTTGGGAGGATTTTTGGGGGATTTTGGGGATTTTTTGGGGATTTTGGGGGTCCCCGTGGAGCCCTGGGGATTTTTTGGGGGGATTTTGGGGGTCCCTGGGGAATCTGGGGGGATTTTGGGGTATTCGGGGAATTTTGGGGGAGAATTTTGGGGGGTCCTGGCGGAATTTGCGGGGGTCCTGGGGGGGTCTTTGGGGATTTTGGGGGTACCGGGGGGGATCTGGGGGATTTTTGGGGGGTCCCGGGGAATTTGGGGTGGATTTTGGGGGTCCCTGGGTTGGATTTTGGGGGAATTTCGGGATTTTGGGGGAATTTGGGGGAGATTTTGGGGAAATTGGGGGGAAATTGGGGGAATTTGGGGGATTTTGGGGGGTCCCTGGGTTGGATTTTGGGGGAATTTGGGGGGGATTTTTGGGGGTCCCTGGGGAATTTGGGGTGGATTTTTGGGGGTCCCTGGGGGAATTTGGGGGGGATTTTAGGGGAATTTGGGAAATTTGGGGGGATTTGAGGGGTCCGGGAGGGGATTTGGGGGGAAATTGTGGGATTTTTTGGGGGGATTTTGGGGGGCAATTGGGGAAATTTGGGGGATTTTGGGGGGATTTGGGAATTTTGGGGGTCCCCGTGGAGCCCTGGGGGTTTCTGGGGGGATTTTGGGGTGGATTTGGGGGATTTTGGGAAAATTTTTGCGGGATTTTGGGGGAATTTGGGAACTTTTGGGGGGATTTTGGGGGATTTTGGGGAAATTTGGGGATTTTGGGGGGATTTGGGATTTTTTGGGGGTCCCTGGGGAATTTGGGGTGGATTTTTGGGGGTCCCTGGGGAATTTGGGGGGGATTTTAGGGGAATTTGGGAAATTTGGGGGGGGATTTGAGGGGTCCGGGAGGGGATTTTGGGGGGAAATTGGGGAAATTTGGGGAATTTGGGAATTTTTGGGGGATTTTGGGGAATTTTTTGGGGGATTTTGGGGGGATTTTGGGAATTTTTGGGAATTTTGGGGGGATTTTTGGGGGATTTTGGGATTTTTTTGGGGATTTTTGGATTTTTGGGGGATTTTGGGGGGATTTTTGGGGATTTTGAGGGGATTTTGGGGGGATTTTTGGAAATTTTGAGGGGATTTTGGGAGGAATTTTTGGGGTGATTTTGGGGATTTTTGGATTTTGGGGATTTTTGGGGGTTTTTGGGGAGATTTTGGGGGATTTTGGATGGATTTGGGGAATTTGGGGGAGATTTGGGGATTTTGGGGGGGGTATTGGGGGATTTTGGGAGGATTTTGGGAATTTTGGGGGGATTTGGGGATTTTGCGATTTTGGGGATTTCGGATTTTTGGGGATTTGGGGATTTTTGGGGGATTTTGGGAATTTTTGGGGATTTTGGGATTTTTTTGGGGGGATATTTTTTGGGGATTTTGGGGGGAATTTGGGGATTTTTGGGGATTTTCGGATTTTTGGGAATTTTGGGATTTTTGGGGATTTTGGGAGGATTTTGGGAATTTTGGGGGGATTTGGGGATTTTGCGATTTTGGGAATTTTGGGGATTTTTGGGGATTTTGGGAGGATTTTGGGAATTTTGGGGGGATTTGGGGATTTTGCGATTTTGGGAATTTTGGGGATTTTTGGGAATTTTTGGGGGATTTGGGAATTTTTGGGGGGATTTTTGGGAATTTTTGGGGATTTTGAGAATTTTTGGGGATTTTGGGATTTTTTGGGGGGGATATTGGGGGATTTTGGGGGGATTTTGGATTTTTGGGGATTTTGGAATTTTTGGGATTGGGGATTTTGGGAATTTTTGGGGATTTTGGGGGTCCCGGGAAGGTTTTGGGTCTCCCCTCCCCCCCCTGACCCCGCCCCTCCCCCCCAGGTGAGCCCCTGCTGGCCCCGGGCTCAGAGGAGCCCTGACACCAGTACGGACCAGTATAAACCAGTATGGACCAGTATAAACCAGTACGGACCAGTATAAACCAGTATAAACCAGTACGGACCAGTACGGACCAGTATGGACCAGTACAAACCAGTACAGACCAATTAAAATCAGTAAAAAACCAGTATGGACCAGTACGGACCAGTATGGACCAGTACAGACCAGTACGAACCAGTCCAGACCAGTACAGACCAGTACGGACCAGTACAAACCAGTAAGGACCAGTACAGACCAATTAAAATCAGTAAAAAACCAGTATAAACCAGTACGGACCAGTATGGACCAGTATAAACCAGTACGGACCAGTATAAACCAGTACGGACCAGTACGGACCAGTATGGACCAGTATAAACCAGTACGGACCAGTACGGACCAGTATGGACCAGTACGGACCAGTATAAACCAGTACGGAGCAGTACGGAGCAGTACAGACCAATTAAAATCAGTAAAAAACCAGTACGGACCAGTACGGACCAGTATTGACCAGTACAGACCAGTACGAACCAGTCCAGACCAGTCCAGACCAGTACAGACCAGTACAAACCAGTCCAGACCAGTCCAGACCAGTACAAACCGGTCCAGACCAGTCCAAACCAGTACAGACCAGTATAAACCAGCACAGACCAGTATAAACCAGTCCAGACCAGTCCAGACCAGTACAAACCAGTCCAGACCAGTCCAAACCAGTACAGACCAGTATAAACCAGCACAGACCAGTATAAACCAGTCCAGACCAGTCCAAACCAGTACAGACCAGTATAAACCAGTCCAGACCAGTCCAGACCAGTCCAGACCAGTCCAGACCAGTACAGACCAGTCCAGACCAGTATAAACCAGTCCAAACCAGTCCAGACCAGTATAAACCAGTCCAGACCAGTCCAGACCAGTCCAGACCAGTCCAGACCAGTACAGACCAGTCCAGACCAGTATAAACCAGTCCAGACCAGTATAAACCAGTCCAAACCAGTCCAGACCAGTATAAACCAGTCCAGACCAGTCCAGACCAGTCCAGACCAGTCCAGACCAGTACAGACCAGTCCAGACCAGTATAAACCAGTCCAAACCAGTCCAGACCAGTATAAACCAGTTCAGACCAGTCCAGACCAGCGCAGCCCAGCGAGGGCCGCCGGGACGGGGCGCGCTCGGGACTACATTACCCAGCGCGCACCGCGCGCGCTTCCGGGGGAGGGGGCGTGGCCTGGCCCAATGGGGCGCGGCCTGATTGGCGGCGGCGAAGGCGGGAAGGCGGAGGGGGCGTGGCCTCGTGAGGCGGAGGGGGCGTGGCCTCGTGAGGCGGCGCGGCCCGGGCGTTGCGCGGCGGCGGCGGCGGCGGCAGCGCCGGCCCCGCTCCTGGCCCGGTTCTGCCCCGCTCCTGGCCCGGTTCCGGCCCCGGCGGAGCCCCCGCGAGCCCGGCAGGTGAGCGCGGGAGCGGGGCAGGAGGAGGAGGAAGAGGAGGAGGAGGAGGAGGAAGCGGCGGGGCCGCGGCGGCGGCGCCTGCGCGGGGCGGGCCTGGAGGAGGCGGGGCCCGCAGGGGCTGAGGGGAAGGGGCGGGGCCTGTAGGGAGGGGCGGGGCTGACTGCGGCTTAGTCACGCCCCCCGTTCGGCCACGCCCTCCGGGTCGGGTTTGGGGTCTCACCTGCACACCTGGGTTGGGGCTGGGGTCTCACCTGTCCCCCCCTTTTGGGTCTGGGGTCTCACCTGCACACCTGGAATGGGGCTGGGGTCTCACCTGTCCCCCCCTTTTGGGTCTGGGGTCTCACCTGCACACCTGGAATGGGGCTGGGGTCTCACCTGTCACCCCCATGTCGGGTCTGGGGTCTCACCTGCACACCTGGGATGGGGCTGGGGTCTCACCTGTCCCCCCCTTTTGGGTCTGGGGTCCCACCTGCACACCTGGGATGGGGCTGGGGTCCCACCTGTCCCCCCCTTTTGGATCTGGGGTCTCACCTGCACACCTGGGATGGGGCTGGGGTCTCACCTGTCCCCCCCTTTTGGGTCTGGGGTCTCACCTGCACACCTGGGATGGGGCTGGGGTCTCACCTGTCCCCCCCATGTCGGGTCTGGGGTCTCACCTGCACACCTGGGATGGGGCTGGGGTCTCACCTGTCCCCCCCATGTCGGGTCTGGGGTCTCACCTGCACACCTGGGATGGGGCTGGGGTCTCACCTGTCCCCCCCATGTCGGGTCTGGGGTCTCACCTGCACACCTGGGATGGGGCTGGGGTCTCACCTGTCCCCCCCATGTCGGGTCTGGGGTCTCACCTGCACACCTGGGATGGGGCTGGGGTCTCACCTGTCCCCCCCATGTCGGGTCTGGGGTCTCACCTGCACACCTGGGATGGGGCTGGGGTCTCACCTGTCCCCCCCATGTCGGGTTTGGGGTCTCACCTGCACACCTGGGTTGGGGCTGGGGTCTCACCTGTCACCCCCCTTTTGGGTCTGGGGTCTCACCTGCACACCTGGGATGGGGCTGGGGTCTCACCTGTCACCCCCATGTTGGGTTTGGGGTCTCACCTGCACACCTGGGATGGGGCTGGGGTCTCACCTGTCACCCCCATGTTGGGTTTGGGGTCTCACCTGCACACCTGGGATGGGGCTGGGGTCTCACCTGTGCCCTTGTCCCCTTTGTCTGGGGGTTTCACCTGCTTCCTGAGGGCTGAGCCTGCTGGGCTCTCACCTGTCCCAGATCTGTGTCTCACCTGTCCCCGTGTTCCATGTCTGGGCTCTCACCTGTCTCAGATCTGAGGTCTCTCCTGTCCCCCACGTTCCATGTTTGGGCTCTCACCTGTCCCCATGTTCCATGTTTGGGGTCTCACCTGTGTCAGATCTGAGGTCTCACCTGTCCCTGTGTTCCACGTCTGGGCTCTCACCTGTGTGAGGTCTGGGCTCTCACCTGTCCCAGGTCTGTGTCTCACCTGTCCCAGTGTTCCATGTTTGGGCTCTCACCTGTCCCAGATCTGTGTCTCACCTGCCCCCCACGTTCCATGTTTGGGCTCTCACCTGTCCCTGTGTTCCATGTTTGGGCTGTCACCTGTCTCAGGTCTGAGGTTTCTCCTGTCCCTCATGTTCCATGTTTGGGCTCTCACCTGTCCCCATGTTCCATGTTTGGGGTCTCACCTGTGTCAGATCTGAGGTCTCACCTGTCCCTGTGTTCCACGTCTGGGCTCTCACCTGTGTCAGATCTGAGGTCTCACCTGTCCCTGTGTTCCACGTCTGGGCTCTCACCTGTGTCAGATCTGAGGTCTCACCTGTCCCTGTGTTCCACGTCTGGGCTCTCACCTGTGTCAGGTCTGAGGTCTCACCTGTCCCCCACGTTCCATGTTTGGGCTCTCACCTGTGTCAGGTCAGGGCTCTCACCTTTGTCAGATCTGTGTCTCACCTGTCCCTGTGTTCCATGCTTGGGCTCTCACCTGTGTCACATCTGAGGTCTCACCTGTCCCCCATGTTCCATGTTTGGGCTCTCACCTGTCCCAGACCTGTGTCTCACCTGTCCCCATGTTCCATATTTGGGCTCTCACCTGTGTCACATCTGAGGTCTCACCTGTCCCCATGTTCCATGTTTGGGCTCTCACCTGTGTCACATCTGAGGTCTCACCTGTCCCCATGTTCCATGTTTGGGCTCTCACCTGTCCCAGACCTGTGCTCTCACCTGTGTCAGGTCTGGGCTCTCACCTGTCCCTGTGTTCCACGTCTGGGCTCTCACCTGTCCCCCACGTTCCATGTTTGGGCTCTCACCTGTCCCCAGTGTTCCATGTTTGGGGTCTCACCTGTCCCAGGTCTGGGCTCTCACCTGTCCCTGTGTTCCATGTTTGGGCTCTCACCTGTGTCAGGTGCAGGCTCTCACCTGTCCCTGTGTCAGGTCTGAGGTGTCACCTGTCCCCATGTTCCATGTTTGGGCTCTCACCTGTCCCCATGTTCCATGTTTGGGCTCTCACCTGTCCCCATGTTCCATGTTTGGGCTCTCACCTGTGTCAGGTCTGACGTCTCACCTGTCCCCATGTTCCATGTTTGGGCTCTCACCTGTCCCAGACCTGTGCTCTCACCTGTGTCAGGTCTGGGCTCTCACCTGTCCCTGTGTTCCACGTCTGGGCTCTCACCTGTCCCCCACGTTCCATGTTTGGGCTCTCACCTGTCCCCAGTGTTCCATGTTTGGGGTCTCACCTGTCCCAGGTCTGGGCTCTCACCTGTCCCTGTGTTCCATGTTTGGGCTCTCACCTGTGTCAGGTGCAGGCTCTCACCTGTCCCTGTGTCAGGTCTGAGGTGTCACCTGTCCCCATGTTCCATGTTTGGGCTCTCACCTGTCCCCATGTTCCATGTTTGGGCTCTCACCTGTCTCAGGTCTGAGGTGTCACCTGTCCCAGTGTTCCATGTTTGGGCTCTCACCTGTGTCAGGTGCAGGCTCTCACCTGTCCCCCATGTTCCATGTTTGGGCTCTCACCTGTCCCCCATGTTCCATGTTTGGGCTCTCACCTGTGTCAGGTGCAGGCTCTCACCTGTCCCAGTGTTCCATGTTTGGGCTCTCACCTGTCACAGTGTTCCATGTTTGGGCTCTCACCTGTCTCAGATCTGAGGTCTCACCTGTCCCCACGTTCCATGTTTGGGCTCTCACCTGTGTCAGGTCTGAGCTCTCACCTGTGTCAGGTCTGACGTCTCACCTGTCCCCATGTTCCATGTCTGGGCTCTCACCTGTGTCAGGTGCGGGCTCTCACCTGCGCCCGTGTCCCCCTCAGGTGCGGCCATGGCGGGCACGGCGCCCCCCGCAGGTGCCCCCGAGCACCCCTTCACCTGCCGGGAGTGCGGCAAATCCTTCCGCTGGTCCTCGCGCCTGGCGCATCACCTGCGCAGCCACACAGGTGAGCGCCCCTACAAGTGCCCCGAGTGCCCCAAGGCCTTCAAGGGCTCCTCCGCCCTCCTCTACCACCTGCGGGGCCACACGGGTGAGCGGCCCTACACCTGCGCCACCTGCGGCAAGAGCTTCAAGCGCTCCTCGCTGCTGCAGACTCACCTGCGCGTGCACACGGGGCTGCGCGCCTTCAGGTGCGCCCAGTGCGGCCTCACCTTCAAGTGGGCGTCGCATTACCAGTACCACCTGCGGCAGCACTCGGGTGAGCGGCCCTACCGCTGCGCCGCCTGCCCCAAGGCCTTCAAGAACTCCTCCAGCCTGCGGCGGCACCGCCACACCCACACGGGCGAGCGCCCGCACACCTGCGACACCTGCGGCAAGGCCTTCGCCCAGGCCGCCAACCTGCGGCAGCACCTGCGGGTGCACACGGGCGAGCGGCCGTACGCCTGCGGCACCTGCGGCAAGAGCTTCACGCACTCGTCCAACCTGCACCTGCACCGGCGCACGCACGGCCCCGCCCCGCAGTGCCCCGCCTGCGCCGCGCCCTTGGCCTCGCACGCCTGCCCGCAGCGGCACCTGCGGGGCGCCGCTCCCCCCCCCCGCCGCCGCCGCCGCTGCCGCCGCCTCACCTGAGCCGCTCTGGAGGCCGCCGGGGGTCACCTGCGCCGAGCGAGAGGCGACGGGGACCGCGGCCCCGCCCGCGGCCCCGCCCCACCGCTGCCTCACCTGCGGCAAGAGCTTCAAGAACGGCTCGGGGCTGGCGCGACACCTGCCCGGCCACGAGCGGCCCGGGTGCGCCGCGGCCCCCAGAGCCCCGCCCCGCCCGGCCGCGCCCCCGCCGGGCGAACCCGCGGCCGCCGCCGAGCCGCCGGCCCCGCCCGAGCGGCCGTACAGGTGCGGCGAGTGCGGCAAGGCCTTCAAGGGCTCCTCGGGGCTGCGCTACCACCTGCGCGACCACACGGGTGAGCGGCCCTACACCTGCGCCACCTGCGGCAAGAGCTTCAAGCGCTCCTCGCTGCTGCAGGCTCACCTGCGCGTGCACACGGGGCTGCGCGCCTTCAGGTGCGCCCAGTGCGGCCTCACCTTCAAGTGGGCGTCGCATTACCAGTACCACCTGCGGCAGCACTCGGGTGAGCGGCCCTACCGCTGCGCCGCCTGCCCCAAGGCCTTCAAGAACTCCTCCAGCCTGCGGCGGCACCGCCACACCCACACGGGCGAGCGCCCGCACACCTGCGACACCTGCGGCAAGGCCTTCGCCCAGGCCGCCAACCTGCGGCAGCACCTGCGGGTGCACACGGGCGAGCGGCCGTACGCCTGCGGCACCTGCGGCAAGAGCTTCACGCACTCGTCCAACCTGCACCTGCACCGGCGCACGCACTCGGCGGCGCGGCCCTTCCGCTGCCCCACCTGTCCCAAGGCTTTCGTCATGGCCGCCTACCTGCAGCGGCACCTGCGCACGCACGGCCCCGCCCCGCGCCGCGCGCCCGGCGCCGCGCCGCCGCCGCCGCCGCCGCCCGCCGCCGCCTACCTGCTGCTGGCCGCGCCGCAGGGGCTGCGGCTCGTCCCCGCCCCCCGCAAGGTGCTGCTGCTGCCCGCCCCGCCCGGCCCCGCCCGGCCGCACCCGGCGCAGGTGGGCAAGGGGCAGCGCGCCTGGCAGAGCGTGCTGCTGGTACCCGGCGCCGGGCAGGAGGGGGCGGGGCTGCAGGTGGCTGAGGTGGCAGGGGTCACAGGGGTCACAGGGGTCACAGGTGTGGCAGGGGTCACAGGGGTCACAGGGGTCACAGGGGTCACAGGTGTGGCAGGTGTAGGTGTGACAGGTGTCACAGGTGTCACAGGGGTCACAGGTGTGACAGGGGTCACAGGGGTCACAGGTGTGGCAGGGGTCACAGGGGTCACAGGTGTGACAGGGGTCACAGGTGTGGCAGGGGTCACAGGGGTCACAGGTGTGACAGGGGTCACAGGTGTGGCAGGGGTCACAGGGGTCACAGGTGTGACAGGGGTCACAGGTGTGGCAGGTGTAGGTGTGACAGGGGTCACAGGTGTCACAGGGGTCACAGGTGTGACAGGGGTCACAGGTGTCACAGGGGTCACAGGTGTGACAGGTGTCACAGGTGTCACAGGGGTCACAGGTGTGGCAGGTGTAGGTGTGACAGGGGTCACAGGTGTCACAGGGGTCACAGGGGTCACAGGTGTGACAGGGGTCACAGGGGTCACAGGTGTGACAGGGGTCACAGGGGTCACAGGTGTGGCAGGTGTAGGTGTGACAGGTGTCACAGGTGTCACAGGGGTCACAGGTGTTACAGGTGTAGGTGTGGCAGGGGTCACAAGTGTGGCAGGTGTGACAGGTGTAGATGTGACAGGGGTCACAGGTGTCACAGGGGTCACAGGTGTGACAGGGGTCACAGGGGTCACAGGTGTGACAGGGGTCACAGGGGTCACAGGTGTGACAGGTGTAGGTGTGACAGGTGTAGGTGTCACAGGTGTCCAGCTGCAGGTGGTGCCGGTGGCCCCAGAGGTCACCAATGTCCAGGTGCAAGGCCAGGAGATCACAGGTGTGACAGGTATCACAGGTGTGACAGGGGTCACAGGGGTCACAGGGGTCACAGGTGTGACAGGGGTTACAGGTGTGACAGGGGTTACAGGTGTGGCGGGTATGACAGGTGTGACAGGTGTCACAGGGGTCACAGGTGTGACAGGTGTGGCAGGGGTCACAGGTGTCACAGGGGTCACAGGTGGGACAGGTGTGGCAGGGGTCACAGGTGTCACAGGGGTCACAGGTGGGACAGGTGTGGCAGGGGTCACAGGTGTCACAGGGGTCACAGGTGGGACAGGTGTGACAGGTGTAGGTGTCACAGGTGTAGGTATGACAGGGGTCACAGGTGTCACAGGTGTCACAGGTATGACAGGTGTGACAGGTGTGACAGAGGTCACAGGTGTCACAGGTGTCACAGGGGTCACAGGTGTGGCGGGTAGGACGGGTGTGACAGGTGGGACAGGTGGGACGGGTTTGGGTGGGACAGGTGTGACAGGGGTGCAGCTCCAGGTGCTCCCAGTGCCCTCGGAGGTGACCAGTGTCCAGCTCCAGGTGTTGCCACCACCCCCAGGTGGCACCAATGTCCAGCTCCAGGTGTTGCCACCACCACCTGAGGTGACCAATGTCCAGCTCCAGGTGTTGCCACCACCACCTGAGGTGACCAACGTCCAGCTCCAGGTGTTGCCACCACCCCCAGGTGGCACCAGTGTCCAGCTCCAGGTGTTGCCACCACCACCTGAGGTCACCAACGTCCAGCTCCAGGTGTTGCCACCACCCCCAGGTGGCACCAATGTCCAGCTCCGGGCAGGTGAGGTCACCAATGTCCAGCTCCAGGTGTTGCCACCACCACCTGAGGTGACCAACGTCCAGCTCCAGGTGTTGCCACCACCCCCAGGTGGCACCAATGTCCAGCTCCGGGCAGGTGAGGTCACCAACGTCCAGCTCCAGGTGTTGCCACCACCACCTGAGGTGACCAACGTCCAGCTCCAGGCCCTGCCGCTGCCCTCAGGTGTCACCAACGTCCAGCTCCAGGTGTTGCCACCACCACCTTCAGGTGGCGCAGGTGTCCAGCTCCAGGCCACTGAGGTGACCAGTGTCCAGCTCCAGGTGTTGCCAGCACCACCTGAGGGGACCAATGTCCAGCTGCAGGCCACCGAGATGACCAGTGTCCACCTGGAGACCTCAGAACTGCCCAGTGTCCACCTGGAGACCACCGAGATGACCGATGTCCACCTGGAGAGCTCAGAGGTGACCGATGTCCACCTGGAGATCTCAGAGGTGCCCAGTGTCCACCTGGCGACCTCAGAACTGCCCATTGTCCACCTGGAACCCACCGAGATGACCAGTGTCCACCTGGAGAACTCAGAGGTGACCAGTGTCCACCTGGAGACCACCGAGATGCCCGATGTCCACCTGGAGACCTCAGATGTACCCGGTGTCCATCTGGAACCCACCGAGATGACCAGTGTCCACCCGGAGACCTCAGACTTGCCCAGTGTCCACCTGGAGACCACAGAGGTGACCAATGTCCACCTGGAACCCGCGGAGGTGACCAGTGTCCACCTGGAGACCACCGAGATAACTGATGTCCACCTGGAGACCTCAGAACTGCCCATTGTCCACCTGGAGACCACAGAGGTGACTGATGTCCACCTGGAGACCTCAGATGTGCCCAGTGTCCACTTGGAGAGCTCAGAGGTGACCAGTGTCCACCTGGAGCCCACAGAGGTGACCAATGTCCACCTGGAGACCTCAGATGTGCCCAGTGTCCACTTGGAGAGCTCAGAGGTGACCAGTGTCCACCTGGAGCCCACAGAGGTGACCAATGTCCACCTGGAGACCTCAGATGTGCCCAGTGTCCACTTGGAACCCACAGTGGTGACCAATGTCCACCTGGAGACCTCAGAGGTGACCAGTGTCCACCTGGAACCCACTGAGATGACCAATGTCCACCTGGAGAGCTCAGAGGTGACCAGTGTCCACCTGGAACCCACTGAGATGACCAATGTCCACCTGGAGACCTCAGAGGCGACCGATGTCCATCTGGAGAGCTCAGAGGTGACCAGTGTCCACCTGGAGCCCACAGAGGTGACCAATGTCCACCTGGAGACCTCAGATGTGCCCAGTGTCCACTTGGAACCCACAGTGGTGACCAATGTCCACCTGGAGAGCTCAGATGTACCCAGTGTCCACCTGGAGAGCTCAGATGTACCCAGTGTCCACCTGGAGAGCTCAGAGGTGACCAGTGTCCACCTGGAGACCTCAGAGGCGACCGATGTCCACCTGGAACCCACTGAGATGACCAATGTCCACCTGGAGACCTCAGAGCTGCCCAGTGTCCACCTGGAGACCTCAGAGCTGCCCAGTGTCCACCTGGAGCCCACAGAGGTGACCGATGTCCACCTGGAGCCCATGGAGGAGGTGCCCAGTGCCCACCTGGAGACATCAGAGGTGCCCTCTGACCACCTGGAGCCCACTGAGGAGGTGCCCGACGCCCACCTGGACAGCTTGGCGATGACCAGTGTCCACCTGGAGGCGCCCGGTGCCCACCTGGAACCCACCGAGGTGCACCTGGAACCCCCCTAGGAGGTGCCCAGTGCCCACCTGGAGACCCCAGAGGTGCCCAGTGCCCACCTGGACACACCTTGGAGGTGACCAGTGCCCACCTGGGCACGTCAGAGGTGCCCAGTGCCCACCTGGACACACCTTGGAGATGACCAGTGCCCACCTGGAGACCCCAGAGGTGCCCAGTGCCCACCTGGACACACCTTGGAGGTGCCCAGTGCCCACCTGGACACGTCAGAGGTGCCAAGTGCCCACCTGGACACACCTTGGAGATGACCAGTGCCCACCTGGACACACCTTGGAGGTGCCCAGTGCCCACCTGGACATGTCAGAGGTGCCCAGTGCCCACCTGGACACACCTTGGAGATGACCAGTGCCCACCTGGGCACGTCAGAGGTGCCCAGTTCCCACGTGGAACCCACAGGTGCGCCCGGTGCCCACCTGGACACACCTTGGAGATGACCAGTGCCCACCTGGGCACGTCAGAGGTGCCCAGTGCCCACCTGGACACACCTTGGAGGTGCCCAGTGCCCACCTGGACATGTCAGAGGTGCCCAGTGCCCACCTGGACACACCTTGGAGGTGCCCAGTGCCCACCTGGACACACCTTGGAGATGACCAGTGCCCACCTGGACACACCTTGGAAGTGCCCAGCCCTCACCTGCACAGGTGCCCAGTGCCCACCTGGACCCCCCCAGGTGCTCCTGGCCCGGGGGACCCCGTGCCCCGCCCCGTGCACACCTGTGCCTGCAGGTGAGGGGTGCCCGGGGCTACCTGAGCTCACCTGGCACAGGTGAGGGGTGCCTGGGTGTGCCCAGGGGTGCCTGAACTCACCTGGCAGAGGTGAGGGGTGCCCGGGGGTACCTGAGCTCACCTGGCACAGGTGAGGGGTGCCCGGGGGTACCTGAGCTCACCTGCCCAGGTGAGGGGTGCCCGGGGGTGCCCGGGGGTGCCTGAGCTCACCTGCCCAGGTGAGGGGTGCCCGGGGGTGCCTGAGCTCACCTGCCCAGGTGAGGGGTGCCCGGGGGTGCCCGGGGGTACCTGAGCTCACCTGCCCAGGTGAGGGGTGCCCGGGGGTACCTGAGCTCACCTGCCCAGGTGAGGGGTGCCCGGGGGTACCTGAGCTCACCTGCCCAGGTGAGGGGTACCTGAGCTCACCTGCCCAGGTGAGGGGTGCCCGGGGGTGCCTGAGCTCACCTGCCCAGGTGAGGGGTTCCTGAGCTCACCTGCCCAGGTGAGGGGTGCCCGGGGGTACCTGAGCTCACCTGCCCAGGTGAGGGGTACCTGAGCTCACCTGCCCAGGTGAGGGGTTCCTGAGCTCACCTGCCCAGGTGAGGGGTGCCCGGGGGTACCCAAGCTCACCTGCCCAGGTGAGGGGTGCCCGAGCTCACCTGCCCAGGTGAGGGGTGCCTGAGCTCACCTGCCCAGGTGAGGGGTACCTGAGCTCACCTGCCCAGGTGAGGGGTGCCTGAGCTCACCTGGCCAGGTGAGGGGTGCCTGAGCTCACCTGCCCAGGTGAGGGGTACCTGAGCTCACCTGCCCAGGTGAGGGGGTGCCCGGGGCTACCTGAGCTCACCTGGCACAGGTGAGGGGTGCCCGGGGGTACCTGAGCTCACCTGCCCAGGTGAGGGGTACCTGAGCTCACCTGCCCAGGTGAGGGGTACCTGAGCTCACCTGCCCAGGTGAGGAGTGCCCAGGGGTACCTGAGCTCACCTGCCCAGGTGAGGGGTGCCCGGGGCTACCTGAGCTCACCTGCCCAGGTGAGGGGTGCCTGAGCTCACCTGGCCAGGTGAGGGGTACCTGAGCTCACCTGCCCAGGTGAGGGGTGCCCGGGGGTACCTGAGCTCACCTGGCACAGGTGAGGGGTACCTGAGCTCACCTGCCCAGGTGAGGGGTGCCCGGGGCTACCTGAGCTCACCTGCCCAGGTGAGGGGTGCCCGGGGGGTACCTGAGCTCACCTGCCCAGGTGAGGGGTACCTGAGCTCACCTGCCCAGGTGAGGGGTGCCCGGGGGTACCTGAGCTCACCTGCCCAGGTGAGGGGTACCTGAGCTCACCTGCCCAGGTGAGGGGTACCTGAGCTCACCTGCCCAGGTGAGGGGTGCCCGAGCTCACCTGCCCAGGTGAGGGGTACCTGAGCTCACCTGCCCAGGTGAGGAGTGCCCAGGGGTACCTGAGCTCACCTGCCCAGGTGAGGGGTACCTGAGCTCACCTGCCCAGGTGAGGAGTGCCCAGGGGTACCTGAGCTCACCTGCCCAGGTGAGGGGTGCCCAGGGGTACCTCTCACCTGCCCAGGTGAGGGGTGCCCAGGGGTACCTGAGCTCACCTGCCCAGGTGAGGGGTGCCCGGGGGTACCTGAGCTCACCTGCCCAGGTGAGGGGTGCCCAGGGGTACCTGAGCTCACCTGCCCAGGTGAGGGTGCCCAGGGGTACCTGAGCTCACCTGCCCAGGTGAGGGGTGCCCAGGGGTACCTGAGCTCACCTGCCCAGTGAGGGGTGCCCGGGGGTACCTGAGCTCACCTGCCCAGGTGAGGGGTGCCCGGGGTACCTGAGCTCACCTGCCCAGGTGAGGCCGTTCCCGCGTCCCCCCCCGTGTCAATAAAGGCGCCCCTCCCCCACCTTGCGGTTCGTGCTTCCGGGAGGGGCGGGGCCAAGGGAGGAGGGGCGGGGCCAATGCAAAGGGGAGGGGTGGAGCCACGGGTCGAGCAGGGGGGTGGGGCCAAGGGGAGGGGCGGGGCCAGTGCAAAGGGGAGGGGTGGAGCCACGGGTCGAGCAGGGGGTGGGGCCAAGGGGAGGGGCGGGGCCAGTATTGACCCAGTGATTCCCAGTATGATCCCAGTATGATCCCAGTATGATCCCAGTGATTCCCAGTATGATCCCAGTATGATCCCAGTATGATCCCAGTGATTCCCAGTATGATCCCAGTATGATCCCAGTATGATCCCAGTGATTCCCAGTATGATCCCAGTATGATCCCAGTATGGCCCCAGTGATTCCCAGTATGGCCCCAGTGATTCCCAGTATGGCCCCAGTATGGCCCCAGTGATTCCCAGTATGGCCCCAGTGATTCCCAGTATGGCCCCAGTATGGCCCCAGTGATTCCCAGTATGATCCCAGTATGGCCCCAGTGATTCCCAGTATGGTCCCAGTATGGCCCCAGTGATTCCCAGTATGGCCCCAGTGATTCCCAGTGATTCCCAGTATGATCCCAGTGATTCCCAGTGATTCCCAGTATGATCCCAGTGATTCCCAGTATGATCCCAGTATGGCCCCAGTGATTCCCAGTATGATCCCAGTATGGCCCCAGTGATTCCCAGTATGATCCCAGTGTGAACCAGTGATTCCCAGTATGATCCCAGTGATTCCCAGTATGGTCCCAGTATGATCCCAGTGATTCCCAGTATGATCCCAGTGATTCCCAGTATGATCCCAGTGATTCCCAGTACGATCCCAGTATGATCCCAGTGATTCCCAGTATGATCCCAGTGATTCCCAGTATGATCCCAGTATGATCCCAGTGATTCCCAGTATGATCCCAGTATGGCCCCAGTGATTCCCAGTATGATCCAAGTATGATCCCAGTGATTCCCAGTATGGTCCCAGTATTGACCCAGTGATTCCCAGTATGATCCCACTATGATCCCAGTGATTCCCAGTATGGCCCCAGTGATTCCCAGTATGATCCCAGTATGGCCCCAGTGATTCCCAGTATGATCCCAGTATGGCCCAGTGACTCCAGTCCATCCCAGTATGAACCAGTCCATCCCAGTTTATCCCAGTGCTCCCAAAGCACCTCCCAGTTCCCTCAGCCCCGTTCCCAGTTCCCCCCAGTCCATCCCAGTTCATCCCAGTTCCCCCCAGTCCTTCCCAGTTTATCCCAGTTCCCTCCCAGTTTATCCCAGCCCCTCCCAGTCCATCCCAGTTCATCCCAGTCCATCCCAGTCCATCCCAGTTTATCCCAGTCCATCCCAGTCCATCCCAGTCCATCCCAGTTCCCCCCAGTCCATCCCAGTTCATCCCAGTCCATCCCAGTTTATCCCAGTCCCTCCCAGTTTATCCCACTCCATCCCAGTTCCCCCCAGTCCATCCCAGTTCCCTCCCAGTTTATCCCAGTCCCTCCCAGTTCGTCCCAGTTTATCCCAGTTCCCCCCAGTCCCTCCCAGTTCCCCCCAGTCCATCCCAGTTCCTCCCAGTCCATCCCAGTCCATCCCAGTCCCTCCCAGTCCCTCCCAGTCCATCCCAGTTCCCCCCAGTCCATCCCAGTTTGTCCCAGTTCCTCCCAGTTCATCCCAGTTCCTCCCAGTTTATCCCAGTTTATCCCAGTCCATCCCAGTTCATCCCAGTCCATCCCAGTTTATTCCCAGTTCATCCCAGTCCCTCCCAGTTCCCTCCCAGTCCATCCCAGTTTATCCCAGTCCCTCCCAGTTTATCCCAGTTCCCCCCAGTCCATCCCAGTTCCTCCCAGTCCATCCCCAGTCCATCCCAGTTCATCCCAGTCCATCCCAGTCCATCCCAGTTCCCCCCAGTCCATCCCAGTCCCATCCCAGTTCCCCCCAGTTCCTCCCAGTTTATCCCAGTTTATCCCAGCCCCTCCCAGTTTATTCCAGTCCCTCCCGCCCCTCCCCCCCCCGCACCTGTCGCGGTCGCGGCCCCTCCCCCGTAATTAATCCCTGCCGCTAATTAACCCCTGCGGCAGCTCGGCCCGCTCATTAATCATCCCGCTCATTAATTATTCATCTCGCTAATTAATCATCCGCTAATTAAACCCCTGCGGCAGCTCGGCCCGCTCATTAATCATCCCGCTCATTAATTATTCATCTCGCTAATTAATCATCCCGCTAATTAACCCCTGTGGCGGCTCGGCCCGCTCATTAATCATCCCGCTCATTAATTATTCATCTCGCTAATTAATCATCCCGCTAATTAACCCCTGTGGCGGCTCAGCCCGCTCATTAATCATCCCGCTCATTAATCCCTGCCGCTAATTATTCATTGCGGTGATTAATCAGTCCTCGGGTAATTATTCATTCCCGGTAATTAATCATTCCCTGGTAATTAATTACTCCTGCCGGTAATTAATCATTCCTGACGGTAATTAATCATTCGCGGTAATCAATCCCTGGTAATTAATCATTCCCTCGGTAATTAACCATTCCACGGGTAATTAATCATTCCCGGTAATCAATCCGCGGTAATTAACCATTCCTCCGGTAATTAATCATTCCCGGTAATCAATCCCCCGGTAATTAACCATTCCTCCGGTAATTAATCATTCCCGGTAATCAATCCCCGGTAATTAACCATTCCTCCGGTAATTAATCATTCCCGGTAATCAATCCCCGGTAATTAACCATTCCACGGGTAATTAATCATTCCACGGGTAATTAATCATTCCCGGTATTCAATCCCCGGTAATTAACCATTCCTCCGGTAATTAATCATTCCCGGTAATCAATCCGCGGTAATTAACCATTCCTCCGGGTAATTAATCATTCCCGGTAATCAATCCCTGGTAATTAACCATTCCTCCGGGTAATTAACCATTCCACGGGTAATTAATCATTCCCGGTAATCATTCCCGGTAATTAATCATTCCCTCGGTAATTAATCATTCCCGGTAATCAATCCCCGGTAATTAACCATTCCACGGGTAATTAACCATTCCACGGGTAATTAATCATTCCCGGTAATCATTCCCCGGTAATTAATGATTCCCTCGGTAATTAATCATTCCCGGTAATCAATCCCCGGTAATTAACCATTCCACGGGTAATTAATCATTCCCGGTAATCATTCCCCGGTAATTAACCATTCCTCCGGGTAATTAATCATTCCTGGTAATCAATCCGCGGTAATTAACCATTCCACGGGTAATTAATCATTCCTGGTAATCAATCCGCGGTAATTAACCATTCCTCCGGTAATTAATCATTCCCGGTAATCAATCCGCGGTAATTAACCATTCCTCCGGTAATTAATCCTTCCTCGCGGTCATCAGTCACCCCGGTCATTAATCATCGCTAATTAGTGCAGGCACAGGTGGCCGGGGGGGGGAGGGGCGGCCCCGAATTCCTCCCGGGTCAGAGCTGGGAGCGAACCAGAGCTCCCAGTACGGACCAGTACGGACCAGTACGGACCAGTATGGACCAGTATGGACCAGTATAAACCAGTATGGACCAGTACGGACCGGTATGGACCAGTATGGACCAGTACAGACCAGTATGGACCAGTACGGACCGGTATGGACCAGTATAAACCAGTATGGACCAGTATGGACCGGTACGGACCAGTATAAACCAGTATGGACCAGTACGGACCAGTACGGACCAGTATGGACCAGTATGGACCAGTATAAACCACTACTGACCAGTACAGACCAGTATGAATCAGTGCTCCCAGTACAGACCAGAGCTCCCAGTACAGACCAGTATGGACCAGTTCAGTTCCTCCCAGTGCTCCCAGTTCAGTTCCTCCCAGTCCGTCCCAATCCATCCCAGTTGGTCCCAATTCCCCCCAGTTTATCCCAGTCCCATCCCAGTTTGTCCCTGTCCCATCCCAGTTTATCCCAGTCCATCCCAGTCTGTCCCAGTCCCATCCCAGTCTGTCCCAGTCCATCCCAGTCTGTCCCAGTCGCTCCCAGTCCATCCCAGTTTGTCCCAGTCCATCCCAGTCTGTCCCAGTCCCTCCCAGTCTGTCCCAGTCCCTCCCAGTCCATCCCAGTTTGTCCCAGTCCATCCCAGTTTGTCCCTGTCCCATCCCAGTTTATCCCAGTCCATCCCAGTCTGTCCCAGTCCCATCCCAGTCTGTCCCAGTCCCTCCCAGTCCGTCCCAGTTTGTCCCAGTCCCTCCCAGTTTGTCCCAGTCTGTCCCAGTCCATCCCAGTCCATCCCAGTCCCATCCCAGTCTGTCCCAGTCCATCCCAGTTTGTCCCAGTCCATCCCAGTTTGTCCCTGTCCCATCCCAGTTTATCCCAGTCCATCCCAGTCTGTCCCAGTCCATCCCAGTTTGTCCCAGTCCATCCAGTTTGTCCCTGTCCCATCCCAGTTTATCCCAGTCCATCCCAGTCTGTCCCAGTCCCATCCCAGTCTGTCCCAGTCCCTCCCAGTCCGTCCCAGTTTGTCCCAGTCCCTCCCAGTTTGTCCCAGTCTGTCCCAGTCCATCCCAGTCTGTCCCAGTCCCATCCCAGTCTGTCCCAGTCCATCCCAGTCTGTCCCAGTTTGTCCCAGTCCATCCAGTTTATCCCAGTCCATCCCAGTCCGTCCCAGTTTGTCCCAGTCTGTCCCAGTCCATCCCAGTCCCATCCCAGTCCATCCCAGTCCCATCCCAGTCCCTCCCAGTCTGTCCCAGTTTGTCCCAGTCCGTCCCAGTTCCCCCGGCCCTGCCCGGGTGGGGGAGGGGCGCTGGCGCGGGCCCGGGTGGGGAGGGGCGGGGCCAAGGACAGGTGCGGGGTCCGAAATAACCGGGGGGAGGGGAACTGGGAGGGACTGGGACAAACTGGGACAGACTGGGGGGAACTGGGACAGACTGGGATGGGACTGGGAGGGACTGGGACAAACTGGGACAAACTGGGGGGAACTGGGACAGACTGGGATGGGACTGGAGGGACTGGGACAAACTGGGACAGACTGGGGGGAACTGGGACAGACTGGGATGGGACTGGGAGGGACTGGGACAAACTGGACAGACTGGGACAAACTGGGACAAACTGGGATGGGACTGGGAGGGACTGGGACAAACTGGGACAGACTGGGGGGAACTGGGACAGACTGGGATGGGACTGGGAGGGACTGGGACAAACTGGGACAGACTGGGACAAACTGGGACAAACTGGGATGGGACTGGGAGGGACTGGGACAAACTGGGACGGACTGGGACAGACTGGGGGGAACTGGGAGGGACTGGGACAAACTGGGACGGACTGGGATGGACTGGGACAAACTGGGAGGGACTGGGAAAAACTGGGACAAACTGGGACGGACTGGAGGGAACTGGGGGGAACTGGGATGGGCCCAGTCCTTGGCACAGGGTTTGGGGACACCAGTATGGCCCCAGTATATCCCAGTATCCCCCAGTATATCCCAGTATATCCCAGTATACCCCAGTATATCCCAGTATATCCCAGTACGGCCCCAGTATATCCCAGTATATCCCAGTATCCCCCAGTATCCCCCAGTATCCCCCAGTATATCCCAGTATATCCCAGTATCCCCCAGTATATCCCAGTATATCCCAGTACGGCCCCAGTATATCCCAGTATATCCCAGTATATCCCAGTATATCCCAGTATCCCCCAGTATATCCCAGTATATCCCAGTACGGGCCCCAGTATATCCCAGTATATCCCAGTATATCCCAGTATCCCCCAGTATATCCCAGTATCCCCCAGTATATCCCAGTATATCCCAGTATATCCCAGTATATCCCAGTATCCCCCAGTATCCCCCAGTATATCCCAGTATCTCCAGTATCTCCCAGTATCCCCCAGTATCCCCCAGTATATCCCAGTATATCCCAGTATCCCCCAGTATATCCCAGTATCCCCCAGTATATCCCAGTATCCCCCAGTATCCCCCAGTATCCCCCAGTATCCCCCAGTATCCCCCAGTATATCCCAGTATATCCCAGTACGGCCCCGTGCAGCTCCATGCACCCCCGGGACACTGTCCCAGTCCCTGCCAGTCCCTCCCAGTCCCTCCCAGTTTAGCCCAGTCCCTCCTGCCCCCCCTTCTGTCCCCTGTCCCCT
>NW_027100088.1:921199-962603 GCF_031753505.1 Anomalospiza imberbis
AGCCACTGGGAGCCACTGGGAGCCCCTGGAAGGTCCCGCGGTGGCCACAGGGGGCGGATCCCTCGCCCAGAGAGGGGCGTGGCCACCGCAGCTCACCCAATCCCCCGCCGGCATCCCTCAGAGAGCCCCGCCCCCTATGCAAATGAGCAACGGCATGCAAATGAGTCAGGGGGCAGGGTGGATGCAGGAGCCAATCATGGGGCGGGGGTTTTGGTGGGGGTGGGAATTTGGGGGCGGGATTTATGTTGGGCGGGGTTTTGAGGGCGGGGTTTTGGGTTGGGCGGGGTTTTGGGGGCGGGGTTTAGGTTGGGTGGTGTTTTGGGGGCGGGGTTTAGGTTGGATGGGGTTTTGTGGGCGGGGTTTGGATGGGGCGGGATTTTGGGGGCGGGGTTTAGTTGGGTGGGGTTTTGTGGGCGGGGTTTGGATTGGGGCGGGGTTTTTGTGAGGCCACGCCCCCGGTGGGCGGTGACAGCGCCCCCTGCAGGCCAAGGACAGCGACGATGAGGAGGAGGTGGTGACGGTGGACAGGGACCACTTCATGGACGAGTTCTTCGAGCAGGTGGGGCCCCGAAAACGGCCTGGGGACCCCCAAAAATGGGATCGGCGCACCTGGAAACCCCCAGGGACCCCCAAAAATGGGAGTGGGACCCCAAAAATTGGGATCAGGACCCCCAAAAATGGGATCGGGACCTCCAAAAAAACCCCAAAAAATGGGACGGGGATCACTTCATGGACGAGTTCTTCGAGCGGGTGGGGCCCCAATAACGGGGTTGGGACCCCCAAAAACGCCCTTGGGACCCCCAAAAATGGGATCAGCGCACCTGAATACCCCCAGGGACCCCCAAAAAATGGGAGTGGGACCCCAAAAACCCCCAAAAATGGGGCACAGACCCCAAAAAATGGGACGGGGATCACTTCATGGATGAGTTCTTTCGAGCGGGTGGGCCCCCAAAAATGCCTAAGGACCCAAAAAATGGGTTTGGGACCCCCAAAAAATGGGATCGGCGCACCTGAATACCCCCAGGGACCCCCAAAAATGGAGTGGGACCCCCCAAAATCCCCCAAAGTCCACCAAAATCCCCAAAAATCCCCCAAATCTTCCCTAAAAAATCCCCAGATCCCCCAAAATCCCCCAAATTTTCCCTAAAGCCCCAAATTTCACCCCAAAACCCGCCGGGATTTCACCCCAAACCCCCAAAATTTGCCCCAAAATTTGCCCAAATTTCAACCAGAAAGCCTGGAATTTCTCCCCCAAAAATCCCCCAAATTTCACCCCAAAATTCACCCTAAAATCCCCAAATTTTCACCCCAAAATTCACCCAAAAAAATCCAAAACCCCCAAAATGTCACCCCAATATCGCCAAAATTTCACCCCAAAAGTCCCCCAAAATTTCACCGCAAAATTGCCCTAAAAAACCCCGAAAACCCCAAATTCGTGCTAAAAAACCCCAAAAACCCCAAAATTTCACCCCAAAATTCACCCTAAAATCCCCTATATCCCCCAAAATTCACCCAAAACCCCCGAAATTTCACCCCAAAGTTCACCCTAAAATCCCTAAATCCCAAATTTTCACCCAAAAAACCCAAAATTTCACCCCAAATTTCACCCCAAAATTCACCCAAAAAACCCAAAAAAATCACCACAAAATTCGCCCTAAAATGCCCTATATCCCCCAAAATTCACCCAAAAACCCCAAAAATTCACCCCAAAGTTCACCCCCAAAATCCCCCGAATCCCCCAAATTTTCCCAAAATCCCCCGAATTTTCCCGAATCCCCCGAATTTTCCCAAAATCCCCCGAATTTTCCCAAAACCGCCCGAATTTTCCCAAAACCGCCCGAACTTTCCCCGAATCCCCCGAATTTTCCCAAAATCCCCCAAATTTTCCCCGAACGGGCGCAGGTGGAGGAGATCCGGGGCTGCATCGAGAAGCTCTCGGAGGACGTGGAGCAGGTGAAGAAGCAGCACAGCGCCATCCTGGCCGCCCCCAACCCCGATGAGAGTAATTAACGCGATTATTAATTAATCAGTCATTAATGGGGTCACTAACGGGGCCGTGGGGGTCGTTAACGGGGCCATTGGCTCATTAACGGGGTCGCTAACGAGCTCCTCGGGTCATTAATTAGCAGCAGCACAGCGCCATCCTGGCCGCCCCCAACCCCGATGAGAGTAATTAACGCGATTATTAATTAATCAGTCATTAATGGGGTCACTAACGGGGCCGTGGGGTCGTTAACGGGGCCATTGGCTCATTAACGGGGTCGCTAACGAGCTCCTCGGGTCATTAATTAGCAGCAGCACAGCGCCATCCTGGCCGCCCCCAACCCCGATGAGAGTAATTAACGCGATTATTAATTAATCAGTCATTAATGGGGTCACTAACGGGGCCGTGGGGCCGTTAACGGGGCCATGGGGTCATTAACGGGGTCGCTGACGAGCTCCTCGGGTCATTAATTAGCAGCAGCACAGCGCCATCCTGGCCGCCCCCAACCCCGATGAGAGTAATTAACGCGATTATTAATTAATCAGTCATTAATGGGGTCACTAACGGGGCCGTGGGGTCGTTAACGGGGCCATTGGCTCATTAACGGGGTCGCTAACGAGCTCCTCGGGTCATTAATTAGCAGCAGCACAGCGCCATCCTGGCCGCCCCCAACCCCGATGAGAGTAATTAACGCGATTATTAATTAATCAGTCATTAATGGGGTCACTAACGGGGCCGTGGGGCCGTTAACGGGGCCATGGGGTCATTAACGGGGTCGCTGACGAGCTCCTCGGGTCATTAATTAGCAGCAGCACAGCGCCATCCTGGCCGCCCCCAACCCCGATGAGAGTAATTAACGCGATTATTAATTAATCAGTTGTCGGTGGGGTCACTAACTGGGTAATTAGGTCATTAATGAGGTCATTGGGTCATTAACGGGGTCATTAACGGGGTCATTAATGGGGCCATGGGGTCATTAATGGGGTCATTAATGGGGTCAGCGGTCACTGGCTGGTCACTCAGTGGTCACTCAGTGGTCACTCACTGGTCAGTGACCGGTCACTCACCGGTCACTCACTGGTCACTCACTGGCCAGTGACTGGTCACTCAGTGGTCACTCACTGGTCAGTGACCGGTCACTCACCGGTCACTCACTGGTCAGTGACCGGTCACTCACCGGTCACTCACTGGTCAGTGACCGGTCACTCACTGGTCACTCACTGGTCACTCACCGGTCACTCACTGGTCACTCACCGGTCACTCACCGGTCACTCACTGGTCAGTGACTGGTCAATGGTCACTCACCGGTCACTCACTGGTCAGTGACCGGTCACTCACTGGTCACTCACTGGCCAGTGACTGGTCACTCAGTGGTCACTCACTGGTCAGTGACCGGTCACTCACCGGTCACTGGTCACTCACTGGTCAGTGTCCGGTCACTCACTGGTCACTCACTGGTCACTCACTGGTCACTCACCGGTCACTCACTGGTCAGTGACCGGTCACTCACCGGTCACTCACCGGTCACTCGTGGTCACTCCAGAGACCAAGCAGGAGCTCGAGGACCTCACGGCCGACATCAAGAAGACGGCGAACAAAGTGCGCTCCAAATTGAAAGGTGACCGCTGCCCCCTCCCCCGAGTGACCACTGAGTGACCACCGAGTGACCACTGAGTGACCACCGAGTGACCGCTGTGCCCCGGCCGCAGCCATCGAGCAGAGCATCGAGCAGGAGGAGGGGCTGAACCGCTCCTCGGCCGACCTGCGCATCCGCAAGACGCAGGTGAGACCTTCGGCCTCGGCGCCACCGGCGTCGGCGTCGGCATTGACATTGCCTTCGTTGACTTCGTCATCGTCATCGTCATTGTTGTCGCCGTCATTGACATTGCCTTTGTTGACTTCATCATCGTCATCGTCATCGTCATCGTCGTCGTCGTCATTGACATTGCCTTCGTTGACTTCGTCATCGTCATCGTCATCATCGTCGTTATCATTGACATTGCCATCGTTGACTTCGTCATCGTCATCGTCATCATCGTCATCGTCGTCATTGACGTCATCGTCGTCATCGTCATCATTGACATTGCCATGGTTAACTTCGTCATCGTCATTGTCATCGTCGTCATTGACTTCATCATTGTCATCGTTGTCATTGACATTGCCATCGTTGACTTCGTCATCGTCATCATCATCAATGACTTCATCATCGTCATCATCATCATTGACATTGCCATTGTTGACTTTGTCATCGTCATCGTCGTCATCGTCGTCAATGACTTCATCGTCGTCATCGTCATCATTGACATTGTCATCGTTGACTTCATCATCATCATCAACTTCATCATCGTCATCAACTTCATCATGTTATTGACTTCATCATCGTCATCCTCATCATCATCGTTGACTTCATCGTCATCGTTATCGTTGGCTTCATCGTCATCACCAGCTTCCTCAGCATTGTCGTTGTATGATCGCACCTGTCCCACCTGTCCCCTCCCACCCGTCCCTCACCTGTGACCTCACCTGTGTGACCTCACCTGTGTGACCTCACCTGTGTGACCTCACCCACGTGACCTCACCTGTCCCCTCACCTGTGTGACCTCACCCGTGTGACCTCACCTGTGTGACCTCACCCGTGTGACCTCACCTGACCCCTCCCACTCGTCCCTCACCTGTGTGACCTCACCTGTGTGACCTCACCTGTGTGACCTCACCTGTCCCTCACCTGACCCCTCCCACCCGTCCCTCACCTGTGTGACCTCACCCGTGTGACCTCACCTGTGTGACCTCACCTGACCCCTCCCACTCGTCCCTCACCTGTGTGACCTCACCTGTGTGACCTCACCTGTCCCTCACCTGTGTGACCTCACCTGTGTGACCTCACCTGTCCCTCACCTGTGTGACCTCACCTGTGTGACCTCACCTGTCCCTCACCTGTGTGACCTCACCCGTGTGACCTCACCTGTGTGACCTCACCTGTCCCCTCCCACCTGTCCCTCACCCATGTGACCTCACCTGTGTGACCTCACCTGTCCCCTCCCACCTGTCCCTCACCTGTGTGACCTCACCTGTGTGACCTCACCTGGCCCCTCCCACCCGTCCCTCACCTGTGTGACCTCACCTGTGTGACCTCACCTGTGTGACCTCACCTGTCCCTCACCTGACCCCTCCCACCCGTCCCTCACCTGTGTGACCTCACCTGTGTGACCTCACCTGTGTGACCTCACCTGTCCCTCACCTGACCCCTCCCACCTGTCCCTCACCCGTGTGACCTCACCTGTGTGACCTCACCTGTGTGACCTCACCTGTCCCTCACCTGACCCCTCCCACCCGTCCCTCACCTGTGTGACCTCACCTGTGTGACCTCACCTGTGTGACCTCACCTGTCCCTCACCTGACCCCTCCCACCTGTCCCTCACCCGTGTGACCTCACCTGTGTGACCTCACCTGACCCCTCCCACCTGTCCCTCACCTGTCCATGTCTCACCTGTCCATATCTCACCTGTCTCTCACCTGTCCATGTCTCACCTGTCCCTCACCTGTCTCATCTGTGTCCCACCCGTGCCCCTGGCAGCACTCGACGCTCTCCCGGAAGTTCATCCATGTCTCACCTGTCCCTCACCTGTCTCACCTGTCCATATCTCACCTGTCCATGTCTCACCTGTCCCTCACCTGTCCTCATCTGTGTCCCACCCGTGTCCCTGGCAGCACTCGACGCTCTCCCGGAAGTTCATCCATGTCCCACCTGTCTCACCTGTCCATGTCTCACCTGTCCCTCACCTGTCCATCTCTCACCTGTCCATGTCTCACCTGTCCCTCACCTGTCCCACCCGTGCCCCTGGCAGCACTCAACGCTCTCCCGGAAGTTCATCCATGTCCCACCTGTCCATGTCTCACCTGTCCATGTCTCACCTGTCTCTCACCTGTCCCTCACCTGTCCCTCACCTGTCCCTCACCCGTGCCCCCGGCAGCACTCAACGCTCTCCTGGAAGTTCATCCATGTCCCACCTGTCCATGTCCCACCTGTCCATGTCCCACCTGTCCGTGTCTCACCTGTCCATGTCTCACCTGTCCATGTCTCACCTGTCCCACCTGTGCCCCTGGCAGCACTCGACGCTCTCCCGGAAGTTCATCCATGTCCCACCTGTCTCACCTGTCCATGTCTCACCTGTCCATATCTCACCTGTCCGTGTCCCACCTGTCCCTCACCTGTCCCACCCGTGCCCCTGGCAGCACTCGACGCTCTCCCGGAAGTTCATCCATGTCCCACCTGTCCATATCTCACATGTCTCTCACCTGTCTCACCTGTCCATATCTCACCTGTGTCTCACCTGTCCATGTCCCACCTGTCTCTCACCTGTCCATATCTCACCTGTGTCCCGTGTCCCCGGCAGCACTCGACGCTCTCCCGGAAGTTCATCCATGTCTCACCTGTCCATGTCCCACCTGTCTCTCACCTGTCCATATCTCACCTGTGTCCCGTGTCCCCGGCAGCACTCGACGCTCTCCCGGAAGTTCATCCATGTCTCACCTGTCCATGTCTCACCTGTCTCTCACCTGTCCATGTCTCACCTGTCCATATCTCACCTGTGTCCCGTGTCCCCGGCAGCACTCGACGCTCTCCCGGAAGTTCATCCATGTCTCACCTGTCCATGTCTCACCTGTCCGTGTCTCACCTGTCCATGTCCCACCTGTCCATGTCTCACCTGTGTCTCACCTGTCTCTCACCTGTCCCTCACCTGTCCCTCACCCCCGGCAGCACTCGACGCTGTCCCGGAAGTTCATCCATCTCTCACCTGTGTCTCACCTGTGTCTCACCTGTCTCACCTGTCTCACCTGTCCGTGCTCACCTGTCCCTCACCCCCGGCAGCACTCGACGCTGTCCCGGAAGTTCGTGGAGGTGATGACCGAGTACAACGCCACGCAGTCCAAGTACCGCGACCGCTGCAAGGACCGCATCCAGCGCCAGCTCGAGATCAGTGCGGACGCTGACCGCTGCGCCGGTCACTGGGGTCACACGGGGGTCACTCAGGGGTCACACGGGGGTCAGGGGTCACACAGGGGTCACACAGGGGTCAGGGGTCAGGGGTCACTCTGGGGTCACCGTCCCTGACCGCTGCAAGGACCGCATCCAGCGCCAGCTCGAGATCAGTGCGGACGCTGACCGCTGCGCCGGTCACTGGGGTCACACGGGGGTCACACGGGGGTCAGGGGTCACACAGGGGTCAGGGGTCACTCTGGGGTCACTCTGGGGTCAGGGGTCACTCTGGGGGTCAGGGGTCACTCTGGGGTCAGGGGTCACTCTGGGGTCAGGGGTCACTCTGGGGGGTCAGTGGAGGGGGTTCAGTGGTCAGTGGGAAGGTCAGGGGTCACTCTGGGGGTCAGGGGTCACACAGGGGTCACACAGGGGTCACTCTGGGGTCACTCCGGGGGTCAGGGGTCAGTGTGGGGGTCAGGGGTCAGTGGCCACTCTGGGGGTTCAGTGGCCAATGGGGGGGGGGGTCAGTGGTCACTCTGGGAGGTCAGTGGTCAGTGGGGGGTCAGTGGCCACTCAGGGGGGTCAGTGGCCAATGGGGGGGGTCAGTGGTCACTCTGGGAGGTCAGTGGTCAGTGGGGGGTCAGTGGCCACTCAGGGGGGTCAGTGGCCAATGGGGGGGGTCAGTGGTCACTCTGGGAGGTCAGTGGAGGGGGGTCAGTGGTCACTCTGGGGGGTCAGTGGCCACTCAGGGGGTTCAGTGGCCACTCTGGGGGTTCAGTGGTCAGTGGGGGTTCAGTGGCCAATGGGGGGGTCTGTGGTCACTCAGGGGGGTCAGTGGCCAATGGGGGGGGGTCAGTGGCCACTCTGGGGGTCAGTGGCCACCCTGGGGGTTCAGTGGTCAGTGGGGCTCAGTGGCCACTCAGTGGTCACCCAGCGGTCACTCCGGCCGCCCCTCCCCCAGCCGGCCGGACCACGACCAACGAGGAGCTGGAGGACATGCTGGAGAGCGGCAAGCTGGCCGTCTTCACCGACGACGTGAGTCCACCGCGGCCACCGGGGCTACCGGGGGGCTACCACGGCTAACGGCGGGCTACCAGGGCTAACGGGGCTACCAGGGGGCTACCGTGGCTACTGCGGCCACCACAGCCACTGCGCGGCTACCGGGGCTACCGGGGGGCTACCACGGCTAACGGCGGGCTACCAGGGCTAACAGGGGGCTACCGTGGCTACTGCGGCCACCGCGGCCGCTGCGCGGCTACCGGGGCTACTGGGAGGCTAACACGGCTAATGGTGGGCTACCAGGGCTACCAGGGGGGCTACCGTGGCTACTGCGGCCACCGCGGCCACCGTGGGGCTACCGGGGCTACCGGCGGGCTACCAGGGCCAACGGGGCTACTGTGGCTACTGCGGCCACCGCAGGGCAACCGGGGCTACCGGCAGGCTACCACGGCTAACGGCGGGCTACCGTGGCTACTGTGGCCACCATGGGGCTACTGGGGGGCTACCAGGGCTAACAGGGGGCTACTGTGGCTAGTGAGGCCACCGCGGCCACTGCACAGCTACGGGGGCTACTGGGGGGCTACTGGGGGTACTGTGGCCACCACGGCCACCGCGGGGCTACTGGGGCTACAGGGAGGCTACCATGGCTAACGGCGGGCTACCAGGGCTACCAGGGGGCTACCGTTGGCTACTGGGGCTACTGCGGCCACCGCGGCCACTGGGTGGCTACTGGGGGGCTACTGGGGCTACTGCGGGGCTACTGGGTGGCTACTGGGGCTACCGGGGTAACTGGGGGATCACTGGGGCTACTGGGGGGCTACCGGGGCTAACGGGGGGCTACTGTGGCCACCACAGGGCTACCAGGGCTACCGGGGCTACTGGGGGCACCAGGTGCCCCCAGGTGACCTCTGGGACCACCTGGAGAACTTTGGTGGCCCCCAGGAGCCCCCGGTGACCACCAGGTGACCTCTGGGACCACCTGGAGATCTCTGGTGTCCCCTGGGAGCCCCCGGTGACCACCAGGTGACCCCTGGGACCACCTGGAGAACTTTGGTGGCCCCCAGGAGCCCCCGGTGGCCGCGGGTGACCCCTGGGACCACCTGGAGCACTTGGTGGCCCCCGGTGGCCGCGGGTGACCACCAGGTGATCTCTGGGACCACCTGGAGATCTCTGGTGGCCCCCAGGAGCCCCGGGTGGCTGTGGGTGACCACCAGGTGACCTCTGGGAGCACCCGGAGCACTTTGGTGGCCCCCGGGAGCCCCCGGTGGCCGCGGGTGACCCCTGGGAGCACCCGGAGCACTCGGTGGCCCCCGGGAGCCCCCGGTGGCCGCGGGTGACCCCTGGGAGCACCCGGAGCACTCGGTGGCCCCCGGGAGCCCCCGGTGGCCGCGGGTGACCTCTGGGAGCACCCGGAGCACTCGGTGGCCCCCGGGAGCCCCCGGTGGCCGCGGGTGACCCCTGGGAGCACCCGGAGCACTCGGTGGCCCCCGGGAGCCCCCGGTGGCCGTGGGTGACCTCTGGGAGCACCCGGAGCACTCGGTGGCCCCCGGGAGCCCCCGGTGGCCGCGGGTGACCTCTGGGACCACCTGGAGAACTTTGGTGGCCCCCGGGAGCCCCCGGTGGCCGCGGGTGACGGCGCGCGTGCCCGCAGATCAAGATGGACTCGCAGATGACCAAGCAGGCGCTGAACGAGATCGAGACGCGGCACAACGAGATCATCAAGCTGGAGACCAGCATCCGCGAGCTGCACGACATGTTCGTGGACATGGCCATGCTGGTGGAGAGCCAGGTGCGGCCGCAGCGGCCACCGGCCATCCCGGGTGGCCACTGGTCCATGGGAGTGGCCACCGGTCATCCCGAGTGGCCACGGGTCATCGGGATGGGTTAGAGGTCACTGGGAGTGACCAGGGGTCATCCAGGCCATGTTCATGGACATGGCCATGCTGGTGGAGAGCCAGGTGCGGCCGCAGCGGCCACCAGCCATCCCGGGTGGCCACCGGTCATCCCAAGTGGCCACGGGTCAGCCCGAGTGGCCACGGGTCAATGGGAGTGGCCACCGGTCCATGGGAGTGGCCACAGGTCATCGGGAGTGACCAGGGGTCATCCAGGACATGTTCGTGGACATGGCCATGCTGGTGGAGAGCCAGGTGCGGCCGCAGCGGCCACCGGTCATCCCGGGTGGCCACTGGTCATCCCGGGTGGCCACCGGTCATTGGGAGTGGCCACCGGTCCATGGGATGGGTTAGAGGTCACTGGGAGTGACCAAGGGTCGTCCAGGACGTGTTCGTGGACATGGCCATGCTGGTGGAGAGCCAGGTGCGGCCGCAGCGGCCACCGGCCATCCCGGGTGGCCACGGGTCAGCCCGAGTGGCCACGGGTCAATGGGAGTGGCCACCGGTCCATGGGAGTGGCCACAGGTCATCAGGAGTGACCAAGGGTCGTCCAGGACGTGTTCGTGGACATGGCCATGCTGGTGGAGAGCCAGGTGCGGCCGCAGCGGCCACCGGTCATCCCGGGTGGCCACCGGTCAGCCCGAGTGGCCACCGGTCCATGGGAGTGGCCACGGGTCCATGGGATGGGTTAGAGGTCACTGGGAGTGACCAGGGGTCATCCAGGACATGTTCGTGGACATGGCCATGCTGGTGGAGAGCCAGGTGCGGCCCGCAGCGGCCACCCGTCATCCTGGGTGGCCACCGGTCATCCTGAGTGGCCACCGGCCATCCCGAGTGGCCACCGGTCATTGGAAGTGACCAGCGGTCACCGTGACTGACCAATGGTCACTTTTACTGACCCGTGGTCACTGTCACTGGCCGGTGGTCACTGTCACTGGCCAGTGGTCACTCTGGCTGGCCGGTGGCCACTGTCACTGGCCGGTGGCCACTGTCACTGACCGGTGGTCACTCTGGTGGCCGCAGGGCGAGATGATTGACCGCATCGAGTACAACGTCGATGGTCACCAGCGGTCACCGTGACTGACCAATGGTCACTGTCACTGGCCGGTGGCCACTGTCACTGACCCGTGGCCACTGTCACTGGCCGGTGGTCACTGTCACTGGCCGGTGGCCACTGTCACTGACCGGTGGTCACTCTGGTGGCCGCAGGGCGAGATGATTGACCGCATCGAGTACAACGTCGAGCACTCCGTGGATTACGTCGAGCGCGCCGTGTCCGACACCAAGAAAGCCGTCAAGTACCAGAGCAAGGCCCGGCGGGTCAGTGGGGCTACCGGGGGGCTACCGGGGCTACCGGGGGGCTACTGGGGTCACTGGGGGGCTACCGGGGCTACTGGGGGGCTACCAGGGGCAAATGGGGCTACCAGGGGGCCACCGGGGGGCTACCAGGGCTACTATGGCTACTGGGGGGCTACCAGCTCTACTGGTGGTCACTGGGGGGCTTCCCGGGGTGACCAGGGGCAAATGGGGGTGACCAGGGGCTACTGGGGCTACCAGGGGCTACTGGGGGTCACCGGGGGCAAATGGGGCGAGCGGGGGGTACTGGGGGCAACTGGAATTGAGTGTGGCCACCGCAAACCCAGTGTGGCCACCAAGACCTCAGTGTGGCCACCGCAAACCCAGTGTGGCCACCAAGACCTCAATGTGGCTACCAAGGCCTTGATGTGGCCACCAAGACCTCAATGTGGCCACCAAGGCCTTGATGTGGCCACCAAGAATTCGCTGTGGCCACCGAGACCCCGGAGTGGCCACCAGGAAGGTGCCCCGGGCCAGGGTGGGGGAGGGGTCGGTAACGCTCTGCTCTTCTCTCCTCTCTCCCCTCCCCCGCTGCCGGGACGTCCCAAAATTCACCCAAATTCACCAAAATTCACCCCAAATCACCAAAATTCACCAAAATTCACCCAAATTCACCAAAATTCACCCAAAATCACCAAAATTCACCAAAATTCACAAAATTTCACAAAAATTCACCCAAATTCACCCAAATTCACCAAAATTCACCAAAATTCACCAAAATTCACCCAAATTCACCCAAATTCACCAAAATTCACCAAAATACACCAAAATTCACCCAAATTCACCAAATTCACCAAATTCACCAAAATTCACCCAAAATTCACCAAAATTCACCCAAAATCACCCAAAATTCACCCAAAATCATCCAAATTCACCCAAAATTCACCCAAATTCACCCAAAATTCACCAAAATTCACCCAAAATCATCCAAATTCACACAAAATTCACCAAAATTCACCCAAAATTCACCCCAAATCACCCCAAAACACCCAAATTCAACCAAAATTCATCAAAATCCATCAAACCCCTCCAAAATCCCCCCAAATTCACCAAAATCCCTCCAAATCCCTTTCAAATCTCCCAAAATTCACCCAAATCCACCCCAAACCCCCTTGAAATTCCCCCAAATTCACCAAAACCCTCCCAATCCACCCAAACTCACCAAAATCCATCCAAAATCACCCCAAAATCACCAAAACTCTCCAAAACCCTTCAAAATTCACCAAAATCCCCCCCAATCCACGCAAACTCACCAAAACCCACCCAAAATCCATCAAAACCCCCCCAAACTCACCAAAATCCCCCCAAATCTGCCCAAATTCACCAAAACCCACCCAAAATCCATCAAAACCCCCCCAAACTCACCAAAATCCCCCCAAATCCGCCCAAATTCACCAAAATCCCCCCCAATCCACGCAAACTCACCAAAACCCACCCAAAATCCATCAAAACCCCCCCAAACTCACCAAAACCCCCCAAATCCGCCCAAACTCACCAAAACCCACCCAAAATCCATCAACCCCCCCCAAACTCACCAAAATCCCCCCAAATCCGCCCAAACTCACCAAAACCCACCCAAAATCCATCAACCCCCCCCCAAACTCACCAAAATCCCCCCAAATCCCCCCAAACTCACCAAAACCCACCCAAAATCCATCAAAACCCCCCCAAACTCACCAAAATCCCCCAAATCCCCCCAAACTCACCAAAATCCCCCCAAATCCACCCAAAATCACCAAAACCCACCCAAAATCCATCAAAACCCCCCCCAAACTCACCAAAATCCCCCCAAATCCGCCCAAATTCACCAAAACCCCCCAAATCCGCCCAAACTCACCAAAACCCACCGGACCGGCCCCGAACTGCCCGGGACCGCGGCGGCGCGGGCGCCGGCAGAAGAAGATCATGATCATCATCTGCTGCGTGGTGCTGGGCGTGGTCCTGGCCTCCTCCATCGGGGGCACCTTGGGCCTCTAGGGCCCCTCCCCCCACCCCTCCCGGGGGGGGGGCGTGGCAGCCACGGCGCCCCTCCCCCGCCCCGGCCCCGCCCCGGCCCCGCCGCCCCCACCCCCGTTAATTAAGCGCATCGATTGCGAATAAATTAATTGCGAACGGACGAACCAGCACGTGGTGGTCCCGTCGCCGCCGGCCACGCCCCCGGCACCGGCGCCGGCAAATCTAAGCGAGGCTCCTCCTCTCCTCCTCCTCCTCCTCGGCCTTCATCCCATGCCATCATCCCCCTGCCCCGCCCTCCGGCCACGCCCCCGCCACGGGGAGAGGGGTGAGTGGGGGTCTGGGGGGGGAGGGGCCACGGGTTGGGCAGAGTTGGGTGGAGTTGGGTTGGGTTGGGTGGAGTTGGGTGGGTTGGGTTGGTTGGGTTGGTTGGGTTGGTTGGGTTGGTTGGGTTGGGTTGAGTTGGGTTGAGTTGGGTTGAGTTGGGTTGGTTGGGTTGGGTTGAGTTGGGTTGAGTTGGGTTGAGTTGAGTTGAGTTGGTTAAGTGAGTTGGGTTGGGTTGGGTTGGTTTAGGTTGGTTGAGTTGAGTTGGGTCGAGTTGAGTTGGGTTGAATTGGTTTAGGTTGGGTTGGGTTGGTTTAGGTTGGTTGAGTTGAGTTGGGTTGGGTTGAGTTCAGTTGGGTTGGGTTGGGTCGAGTTGAGTTGGTTTAGGTTGGGTTGGGTTGGGCTGAGTTGGGTTGGTTGAGTTGGGTTGAGTTGAGTTGGGTTGGTTGAGTTGGGTTGGGTTGAGTTGGGTCGAGTTGTGTTGGATTGGTTGGGTTGGGTTGACTTGGGTTGGGTTGAGTTGGGTTGAGTTGGGTTGACTTGGGTTGGGTTGGGTTGAGTTGGGTTGGGTTGAGTTGGGTTGGGTTGAGTTGAGTTGGGTTGGGTTGGGTTGAGTTGGGTTGAGTTGGGTTGAGTTGGGTTGAGTTGGGTTGGGTTGGTTGAGTTGGGTTGAGTTGAGTTGGGTTGAGTTGGGTTGGCCGATCCCAGCTGGGTGGGGGAGGTGCCATCAAACCCGACCAGTCCGACCATCACCCACCCGACTGGTTAACCCTTCACCGACCCAACTGGTTAACCCTTCACCCAACTGGTTAACCCTTCACCCAACTGGTTAACCCTTCACCCAACTGGTTAACCCTTCACCGACCCAACTGGTTAACCCTTCACCCAACTGGTTAACCCATCACCCAACTGGTTAACCCTTCACCCAACTGGTTAACCCTTCACCCAACTGGTTAACCCTTCACCCAACTGGTTAACCCATCACCCAACTGGTTAACCCATCACCCAACTGGTTAACCCATCGCTGACCAGTTTAACCCATCGCTGACCAGTCCAACCAGTGCCCCCCCACTGGTTGACCGGTCCCCTCCCCCTCCGGTCACGCTGCGGCCGATGCCCCTCCCCGCCCATCGGCCCCTCCCCCACCCAACTGACCGGTGCAGGACAGCGCCGATCCCGACTGACCGGTGATGACCGGTAACGACTGGCCAGTAACGACTGACCAGTAATGAGTGACCAGTAACGACTGGCCAGTAACGACTGACCAGTAACGACCCGACTGACCAGTAACGACTGACCAGGGACAGCTGACCAGTGGTGACCAGTAATGACCAGTAGTGACCAAAGTGACCAGTAACAACTGACCAGTAACGACTGACCAGTAATGACTGACCAGTAACGACTGACCAGTGGTGACCAGTAATGACCAGTAATGACTGACCAGTAACAACTGGCCAGTGACAGCTGACCAGTGGTGACCAGTAATGACCAGTAACAGCTGGCCAGTAATGATTGACCAGTAATGATCAGTAATGACTGACCAGTAATGACCAGTGGTGACCAGTAATGACCAGTAACAACTGACCAGTAACGACCAGTAAAGACCAGTAACGACCAGTAATGACCAGCAGTGACCAGTAATGACCAGCAGTGACCAAACTGACCAGTAATGACCAGTAGTGACCAGCAGTGACCAGTAATGACCAGTAATGACCAGTAGTGACCAGTAGTGACCAGTGATGACCAGTAGTGACCAGTAGTGACCAGTAGTGACCAGTAATGACCAGTAGTGACCAGTAGTGACCAGTAATGACCAGTAGTGACCAGTAGCGACCAGTAGTGACCAGTAATGACCAGTAGTGACCAGTAGCGACCAGTAATGACCAGTAGCGACTGACCAGTGACGACCCAGGCAGCGCCCAACTGGGCAACTGCCCATCCACCCGATGACCTCATGGGTGACCCCGTCAGTGACCTGATGACCTCATTGATGACCTGATGACATCATTGATGACCCAATGATGTCATCGATTACCCAATGACCCATCAGTGACCCAATGATGTCCTCGATGACCCGATGATGTCATCGATGACCCCATTACCTCATCAATGACCCAATGATGTCATCGATTACCCAATGACCTCATCGATGACCCAATGATGTCATCGATGACCCAATTTCCTCATCAACCCAATGATGTCATCGACGACCCAATGACATCATCAACGGCCCAACGACATCATTGATGACCCCACCGATGACCCAATGATGTCATTGATGGCCAATGACCCCATCGACGACCTCATCAATGGCCCAATGACGTCATCGATGACCCAACGGCGTCATCGATGGCCCCGTCAACGGCCCAACGACCTCACCGATCCCCCGACGGCGTCCTCAACGGTCCGACGACGCCGACGTCGCCGGCGACCCCGGCACCACCCCCACCCCCCACGCCCCACTTAGATTTCCCGCCCCGCCGGCGCCGCGCCCGCGCCCCTCCCCCCACCGGGCCGGGGGCCGCCCCTCCCCCTCCCCCCGCCGCGCTCCGTGCCGCCCCCTCGTGGTCTGTGATGTCTTTGCTACGAAACCATTGCCAAAAACGCAGCCGGCTCCGCCTCTTCTTCCTCCGGCCCCTCCCCCTCCCCCTCCTCCTCCTCGGGGGTCCAAGATGGCCGCCACGCCTCCTCCCCCCACCCAGAGACGCGAGGCAGCGGCGGCGTCGTTTTGGTACAAATTTAATGCGGGGGCGGGGCGTGGCCGGCGGTGGGCGTGGCTCCGGGCGGAGGCGGGGGCGGGGCTCAGGGCGCGGGCGGGTCGTCGGCCAGGAGCATGGGCGAGCCCAGCTGGAGGTCGCGCTGGAGGCTCTCGAGCGCGGCGGGGCTCAGGCGGTGAACCTCGAGCCAATCGGCCAAGAGCGACGCCGAGAGCGGCGCCGAGTCGCCCTGGCTGCGGGGGGAGGGGCGGGAGGCGGCCGGAGCCAATCGGGGCCAGGGGAGCGGAAAAGGAGGAGGAGCCAAGACAAGGAACGACAGCTCAACCAAAGACCGCCCAACCCAACCAAAGACGACCCAACCAAAGATGACCCAACCCTACCAAAGATGACCCAGCTCAACCCAACCCAACCCAACCCAACCAAACCCAACCCAACTCAACCCAACCCAACTCAACCCAACCCAACCCAACCCAACTCAACCCAACCCAACCAAAGATGACCCAGCTCAACCAAACCCAACTCAACCCAACCCAACCCAACCCAACCAAAGACAACCCAACCAAAGATGACCCAACCCAACCAAAGACAACCCAACCGAAGATGACCCAACCCAACCAAAGATAGCCCAACTCAACCAAACCCAACTCAACCCAACCCAACCCAACCAAAGACAACCCAACCGAAGATGACCCAACCCAACTCAACCCCACCCAACCCCACCCAACCCCACCGGCCCCACCTGTCCTTGGCCTCCCCCACCATGTCCAGCGATTGGCTCAGGAACTCCTCCAGGTCGAAGCCGACGCCGTACCCGGCCCCGCTGCCCTTGGGCGTCACCGGGAACACGGGGGGCAGCGGATCCTCCACCTGCGGGGGAGGGGCGTGGCGGTGAGGGAGGGGCGTGGCCACCCTCCCTCGGGGGCCGGCCCCGCCCCCCTCACCTGCGACTTCTGCAGCTGCTGCGTCACCGTGGCCACGTCGGCGTCGGCGGCGCCGGCCGGCCGCTCCGGCCACGCCTCGGGGCCCGGCCAGGCCTCGGCGGGCGGGGGCGGGGCGGGGCAGGGGGGCGGGGCCGGGGCGGGGGGGCGGGGCGGGGCGGGCTGGCGCGGCGGGGCGCCGTCGGCCATCTTGGTCCAGCGCTCCAGGAGGTGGCGGTCGTCGTCGGTGAGGACCAGGCCGTGCAGCCCCTCCCCCCGGGGGCGGGGCTCGCGGCGCTCGCGCTCGCGCTGCTTCTTCTCGCGCTCCTTGGCGCGCTCCTGCCGGCGCCGGCGCTTCTCCTCCCGCTCGCGCTGCCGCTCGGCCGCCGTCACCGGCTTGCGGCCCTCGGGCGCCTCCGGCGCGGCGCAGGGAGGGTCTGGGGGAGGGGAGGGCGGAGGTCGGCCAATCAGAGGGCAGGGCGAGGGGAGGCAGCCAATCAGGGCTCGAATCGAGCCAAGGGGAGTGAAGGCAACTCCAAGGAAGTCAACTCAACCCAACCCAACTCAACCCAACCCAACCCAACTGAACCGAACCCAACTCAACTCAACCCAACCCAACTGAACGAGCGGCAACTGAAACCAAATCAACCCAACTCTACCAAACCCAACCCAACCGAACCCAACTCAACTCAGCCCAACCCAACCCAACCCAACCCAACCCAACTCACCTGAACCAAACCAACCCGACCCAAACTCGCCCCTCCCCCTCACCCTTGCTCTTGTTCCTCATGGCCGACTTGAGCAGCGCCGCCTTCAGCGCCGCCTTGGTGTCGTCCGAGATGGCGCCGTCCCTCTTGGGGGCCGCCGGCGCCCCCGGCTCCGCCTTCACCCGCGGCGAGTCCATGGGGCAGTCGGGGGCGGGGCCGGGGCTGGGCATGTCCACGTCGGCGCAGGGCGGCCACGCCGGGCCGTCGGCCGCGCCGGCGTCGCCGGCGGCGGCGTCGGCCGCATCGAGTTCGGCATCGGCCGCCTCGGTCCCGCCGCGGGCCGCGCCGACGTCGGCCATGTTGACGTCGGGGCGGGCCGAGGGCGCCGGCGCGATCTGCCGCCGGATGCCGTCGCGGCGCGCGTGGAAGTCGGCGATCTCGGCCACGATGGCCGCCTTGATCTCCTCCTTGGTGAGCGCCTGGCGGTCGAAGGCGAAGTCGAACGCCGGCACGCACTCGGGCTCGTCCTCGGGGTCGTGGTACTTGGCCAGGAAGGGGTGGCGCAGCGCCTCGGCCACGCCCACGCGCTCCCGCGGGTCGAAGCGCAGCATCCGCCCCAGCAGCGCCAGCGCCGCCGGCTCGGCCTCGCCGAAGAGGCTCTCCCACGGCACCGGCGGGCGCGGCGGCAGGCTCTGCACGTAGGCGCGGACGCGCTCGGCGCCGATGGCCGCCATGACGCCGGGCGGCGGCGTGCCCAGCACCGCCATGATCAGCTGGAGCTGGTGCACGTAGTTGCGGCCGGGGAAGAGCTGCCGGCGGCCGAGCATCTCGGCGAAGATGCAGCCCACCGACCACATGTCGATGGCGCGCGTGTAGCGGTGCAGCGACAGCAGCAGCTCCGGCGCGCGGTACCAGCGCGTGGCCACGTACTCGGTGAGGAACGCCTTGGCCTGGCGGGGGTCGGCGCCCAGCCCCCGCGCCATGCCGAAGTCGCCGATCTTGAGCTCGCAGTTCTCGTTGACCAGCAGGTTGCTGGGCTTGAGGTCGCGGTGGAGGACGTTGGCCGAGTGGATGTACTTGAGGCCGCGCAGGAGCTGGTAGAGGAAGTAGCGGACGTGCTCGAGCGTCAGCGGCTGCGAGGAGTGGATGATCTGGTGGAGGTCGCTCTCCATCAGGTCCAGCACCACGTAGCTGCGGGGGGAGGGGCGGGGCGGGGCGGTCAGGGGGACGGCCACGAGGGTTTTTGGGTGAGTTGGGTTGGGTTGGGTTGGGTTGGGTTGAGTTGAGTTGGTTGAGTTGGGTTCAGTTGGGTTGGGTTGGGTTGGGTTGAGGTGAGTTGGGGTCAGTTGAGTTGGGTTCAGTTGGGTTGGGTTGGGTTGGGTTGAGTTGAGTTGGTTGAGTTCAGTTGGGTTGCTTGGCTCGGTTGGGTTGGGTTGGGTTGGGTCAATGTGGCCGCACTCCGGACGCTCAAACCCGGCACCTCCAAAGCCAACACCGCTCACATCCATCCCCGTCAACCGCCCGACGCCAACTCAACCCAACCCAACCCAACCCAACCCAACCCAACCCAACTCAACCCAACTCAACCCAACCCAACCCAACCTAACCCAACCCAACTCAACCCAACCCAACCCAACTCAACTCAACCAAACCCAACCCAACTCAACCCAACCCAACCCAACCCAACTCAACCCAACTCAACCCAACCCAACCCAACTCAACCCAACCCAACCCAACTCAACCCAACTGAACCCAACCCAACCCAAACCAACCCAACCCAACCCGCCCCAAGCCCCGCCCCCCGCCCCGCCCCGCCCGGCGGCGGGGACGCACACGGAGCGGAACTCGCCGTAGGGCCCGGCCGGGCGCAGGATGTCCTTGATGCCGATGATGTTGTCGTGCTTGAAGTGCTTGAGGATCTTCAGCTCGCGCAGCGTCCGCTTGGCGTTGGTCACCACGTCGAAGGCGTTGGGGATCTTCTTGATGGCCACCTGCTGGCCTGGGGGGCGGGGCCGGGGGGCAGCTGAGCCCCAGGCGTGCCCAGGTGTGTCCAGGTGTGCCCAGGTGTGTCCAGGTGTGTCCAGGTGTGTCCCAGGTGTGTCCCCAGGTGTGCCCAGGTGTGCACAGGTGTCCCCAGGTGTGCACAGGTGTGTCCCTGATGTGTCCAGGTGTCCCCAGGTGTGTCCAGGTGTGCCCAGGTGTGCCCAGGTGTATCTCACCTATCCCAAGTGTAACCCAGGTGTGTCTCACCTGTCCAAGGTGTATCCCAGGTGTATCCCAGGTGTATCCCAGGTGTATCCCAGGTGTATCCCAGGTGTATCCCAGGTGTATCCCAGGTGTATCTCACCTGTCCCAGGTGTAATCCAGGTGTAACCCAGGTGTATCTCACCTGTCCCAGGTGTAACCCAGATGTATCCCAGGTGTATCCCAGGTGTATCCCAGGTGTATCTCACCTGTGTCCCGGCGCCGTGCCGAGCTCACCACGCCGTAGGCGCCGGTGCCGATGGTGTGACCCAGGTGTAACCCGTCCCCCCAGGTGTAACCCAGGTGTATCCCAGGTGTGTCCCAGGTGTAACCCAGGTGTATCCCAGGTGTATCTCACCTGTCCCAGGTGTAACCCAGGTGTATCTCACCTGTCCCAGGTGTGTCCAGGTGTGCCCAGGTGTGCCCAGGTGTGTCCAGGTGTGTCCCAGGTGTGTCCAGGTGTGTCCCAGGTGTCCCCAGGTGTGTCCAGGTGTGCCCTGGTGTAACCCGTCCCCCCAGGTGTAACCCAGGTGTGCCTCACCTATCCCAGGTGTATCCCAGGTGTAACCCAGGTGTGACCCAGGTGTATCCCAGGTGTATCCCAGGTGTATCCCAGGTGTAACCCAGGTGTATCTCACCTGTCCCAGGTGTATCCCAGGTGTAACCCAGGTGTATCCCAGGTGTATCCCAGGTGTAATCCAGGTGTATCCCAGGTGTATCCCACCTATCCCAGGTGTATCCCAGGTGTGCCTCACCTGTGTCCCGGCGCCGCGCCGAGCTCACCACGCCGTAGGCGCCGGTGCCGATGGTGTGACCCAGGTGTAACCCATGCCCCCAGGTGTGTCCCAGGTGTGTCCCAGGTGTATCCCAGGTGTAACCCAGGTGTATCTCACCTATCCCAGTGTGTCCCAGTTGCCTCACCTGTGTCCCGGCGCCGCGCCGAGCTCACCACGCCGTAGGCGCCGGTGCCGATGGTCTCGATGACCTCGTAGTCGTCGCCCACGTCGAAGGTGACGTCGAGCGCCCGCGCCTTCAGCAGCGCCAGCGGCCCCGGCGCCTCGGGGGCGGGGCCTGCGGGCTCGGGGGCGGGGCCTGGCGGCTCGGGGGCGGGGCCTCGCGGGGTGGGGGCGGGGCCCGGCTGGGCCATGGCGCCTGCGCAGGTGGGGTCACCTGGGGGGGGGGTGAGAATCACCTGGGGGGGGGGGAAAACACCTGGGGACCCAAAAATCACCCAAAAAATCACCTGGGGGGACCCAAAAATGACCCAAAAAATCACCTGAGGGGAGAAAAAAACACCTGGGGGGGGGAAAAACAGCTGGGGGACCCAAAAATGACCCAAAAAAATCACCTGAGGGGGGAAAAAACACCTGGGGGGGGGGGAAAACAGCTGGGGGACCCAAAAATGACCCAAAAAATCACCTGAGGGGGGAAAAAACACCCAAAAAATCAGCTGGGGGGGAAAAAATCACCGGGGGGACCCAAAAAATCACCCAAAAAATCACCTGAGGGGGGGAAAAAACACTGGGGGGACCAAAAAATGACCTGGGGGGGGAAAAATCACCCAAAAAATCACGTGGGGGGGAAAAAAAATCACCTGGAGGACCCAAAAATCACCTGGGGGACCCAAAAATCACCTGGTAGAGAAAAATCACCCAAAAAATTACCTGGGGGGGGAAAAAACACCAGGGGGGACCCAAAGATGACCTGGGGGACCCAAAAAATCACCTGAAAGGAACAAAAATGACCTAAAAAATCACCTGAGAGGAAGAGATCGGCCAAAAAAATGACCCAAAAAATCACCTGGGCGGGAAAAAAACACCTGGGGGACCCAAAAAAATCACCCCAAAAATCACCTGGGGGGGAGAAATCACCTGAGAGGACCAAAAAATCACCTGAAAGGGGCAAAAATCACCCAAAAAAAAATCACCTGGGGGACCCAAAAATCACCTGGGGGGGCCAAAAACGACCCAAAAATTCACCTGGGGGCCCCAAATGCCCCCAGAGTGGCCCCAGATCCTCCCGGCAACGAGAGCCGGCGCCCCCCAGTCTGTCCCAGTTCATCCCAGTTCATCCCAGTTCACCCAGTGCCCCCCAGTGCCCCCCAGTGCCCCCCAGTCCGTCCCAGTCCATCCCAGTTCACCCAGTGCCCCCCAGTGCCCCCCAGTCCGTCCCAGTCCCTCCAGGATCCCCCCAAACCCCTCCCAGTTTCCCCCCAGTTCCTCCCAGTCCCTCCAGGACCCCCCTAAGCCCCCCCAGTCCCTCCCACTTTCTCCCAGTCCATCCCAGTTCCCCCCAGTTCCCCCCTAAACCCCCCCAGTTCATCCCAGTCCATCCCAGTTCCCCCCCAAACCTTTCCCAGTCCCTCCCAGCCCATCCCAGTTTGTCCCAGTTCAGTTCCCCCCAGTCCCCCCAGTCCCCCCCAGTTTGTCCCAGTCCCTCCCAGTTCCCTCCCCAGTTCCCCCCAGTTTGTCCCAGTCCATCCAGTCACTCCAGGACCCCCCCCCCCCAAACCCTTCCCAGTCCCTCCCAGTTCCATCCCAGTTCCATCCCAGTCCATCCCAGTTCCCCCCCCCAGTTCCCCCCAGTCCCCCCCCCTTTCCCCGCGGGGGTCGCGGTGGGCGGGGCCGTTGCCATGGCGACCACCCCCGGGGCTCTTACCGCCCCCTGGCGCCGCTCCCGCCGCTCCCGCCGCCACCCGGAAGTGCCGCCGCCCGGCCACGCCCCCTCCGCTCCGCCCAGGCCGCGGCCTGCGGGACGCACTTCCGGCTCCTCTCTATGGTTTTTCCCTCGGAGGACTTCCGCCTGTCTCTATGGTTTTTTTTCTTTTTAAAAAGACTTCCGGGTCGTCTCTATGGTTCTGGAGGACTTCCTGCTTCTCTCTATGACACTTCCGGTAAGCTTCCGGGTCGTCTCTATGGTCAGGGAGGACTTCCGGTTAGTCTCTATGGCTTTGGAGGACTTCCTGTTCGTCTCTATGGTCGTGGAGGACTCTCGCTTGTCTCTATGTTTTTTTTTTTTTTTTTTTTTTAAATACTTCCGGCTCGTCTCTATGGTTCTGGAGGACTTCCTGCTCCTCTCTATGATACTTCCGGTAAGCTTTCGGGTCGTCTCTATGGTCGTGGAGGAGTCTCGCTCGTCTCTATGGTTTTTGTTTTTTTTTAGGACTTCCGGCTCGTCTCTATGGTTCTGGAGGACTTCCTTCTCCTCACTATGACACTTCCGGTAAGCTTCCGGCTCGTCTCTATGGTCAGGGAGGACTTCCGGTTAGTCTCGATGGCTTTGCAGGACTTCCTGTTCGTCTCTATGGTCAGAGAGGACTTCCCGTTAATCTCTATGGTCAGGGAGGACTTCCTGTTCGTCTCTATGGCTTTGGAGGACTTCCTGTTCGTCTCTATGGTCAGGGAGGACTTCTGTTCGTCTCTATGGCTTTGGAGGACTTCCTGTTCGTCTCTATGGTCAGGGAGGACTTCCGGTTAGTCTCTATGGCTTTGGAGGACTTCCTGTTCGTCTCTATGGTCAGGGAGGACTTCCGGTTAGTCTCTATGGCTTTGGAGGACTTCCTGTTCGTCTCTATGGTCAGGGAGGACTCTCGCGCGTCTCTATGTTTTTTTTTTTTTTTTTTTTTTTTTTAAGACTTCCGGCTCGTCTCTATGGTTCTGGAGGACTTCCTGCTCCTCTCTATGACACTTCCGGTAAGCTTCCGGGTCGTCTCTATGGTCAGGGAGAACTTCCTGTTCGTCTCTATGGCTTTGGAGGACTTCCTGTTCGTCTCTATGGTCGTGGAGGACTCTCGCGCGTCTCTATTTTTATTTTTTTTTTTTTTAAGACTTCCGGCTCGTCTCTATGGTTCTGGAGGACTTCCTGCTCCTCTCTATGACACTTCCGGTAAGCTTCCGGGTCGTCTCTACGGTCAGGGAGGACTTCCGGTTAGTCTCTATGGCTTTGGAGGACTTCCTGTTCGTCTCTAGGGTCGTGGAGGAGTCTCGCTCGTCTCTATGGTGGTTTGTTTTTTTTTTTTAAGACTTCCGGGTCGTCTCTACGGTTCTGGAGGACTTCGTGCTCCTCTCTATGACACTTCCGGTAAGCTTTCGGGTTGTCTCTATTGTCAGGGAGGACTTCCTGCTCGTCTCTATGGTCAGGGAGGACTTCCGGTTAGTCTCTATGGCTTTGGAGGACTTCCTGTTCGTCTCTATGGCTTTGGAGGACTTCCTGTTCGTCTCTATGGTCGAGAAGGACTTCCTGTTCGTCTCTATGGCTTTGGAGGACTTCCTGTTCGTCTCTATGGTCAGGGAGGACTTCCGGTTAGTCTCTATGGCTTTGGAGGACTTCCTGTTCGTCTCTATGGTCAGGGAGGACTTCCGGTTAGTCTCTATGGCTCTGGAGGACTTCCGGTTCGTCTCTATGGCTCTGGAGGACTTCCTGTTCGTCTCTATGGTCGTGGAGGACTCTCGCGCGTCTCTATGGTTTTTTTTTGGCGGCCAGAGCGGCGCCGTCTCGATGGTCGCTCCCCGCCGCCTCTGCGCGTGCGCGGCCGCTTCCGGGCGGCCGCCATGAGGGACCGGACGCGGGAGCTGCACCAGGCGAGAGCCCAAAAATGGGGAAAAAGAGCCAAAAATCGGGAAAAAGAGGCCGAAAACCGGGAAAAGAGCCCAGAAATCGGGACCGGGGTGTCAGAAAACGGGGGAAAGTGCCCAAGAACTGGAAAGGAAAGCCCAAAAGTGGGGGAAAAAACCCCAAAATGGGGAAATGGAGCCCCAGAAACGGGAAAATGCCCAAAAAAGGGGAAAAGAGCCAAAAAAATGCGGAGAAACACCCAAAAATGGGATTGGGGACCACGGAAATGGGGAGAAGTGCCCAAAAACCGGGAAAAAAAAGCCCGAAATTGGGGGAAAAGAGGGAAAAATGTGGAAAAAAAGCCCAAAAAAAACGGGAAAAGGAGCCCCGGAATGGGGAGGAAAAGCCAAAAATTGGTAAAAAAGGCCAAAAATCGGGAAAAGGGCCCAGAAATCAGGGAAAGGCGGCCAAAAATACGGAGAAAGTGCCCAGGAATTGGGGAGAAATATCCAAAAATGGGGGAAAAGCGGCAAAAATCGGGGAAAGTGCCCAAAAAACGGGGAAAACGAACCCAAAAAATGGGAAAAGAGCCCAAAAATTGGGGAAATGAACACAAAAAATGGGAAAAGAGCCCAAAAATTTGGATCGGGGACCCTGAAAATGGGGGAAAGTGCCCAAAAGCAGGGAAAAGAGGCCAAAAATGGGGAAAAGCCCAAAAATGGGGAAAAAGAGGCAAAAAATCAGGAAAATTAACCCAAAAATTGGGAAAATGATCCCAAAAAAATGGGAAAAGAGGCAAAAAATCAGCAGAATGGGTGCAAAAAATGGGGAAAAGCGGCAAAAAATGGGGAAATGAACCAAAAATCAGGAAAATGGACCCAAAAATGGGGAAAATGAACCCAAAAATGGGGAAATGGACCCAAAATTTGGGGAAATCGCCCCAAAATCGGAGCCGGGACCCAAACGGGGCCCGGGACCCCAAAATCCGGAGTTTCACCCCAAAATTCCGGAGTTTCACCCAAAATTCCGGAGTTTCACCCAAAATTCCAGAGTTTCACCCCTAAATTCCGGAGTTTCACCTCAAAATTCCGGAGTTTCACCCAAAATTCCGGAGTTTCACCCAAAATTCCGGAGTTTCACCCCAAAATTCCGGAGTTTCACCCCAAAATCCGGGATTTTTACCCCAAAATTTGGGGTTTTTTAAACCAAAAATTTGGGATTTTTTAAACCCAAAATTTGGGATTTTTACCCCAAAATCTGGGATTTTTTAAACCCAAATCTGTTTCATTTTTCCCCAATTTTTGGGTTTTTCACCCCAATTTTGGGTTTCATTTTCCCAATTTTTGGGTTTTTCACCCCAAATCCGCGTCGGTTTCTCCCAATTTTTGGGTTTTTCACCCCAATTTTGGGTTTAATTTCCCCAATTTTTGGGTTTTTCACCCCGAATCTGCCTCAGTTTCCCCGTTTCCCCCCAGGCCTCGGACTCGGACTCGGAGGGGGAGGGGCGGGGGGGGGAGGGGCGGCTCCTCCCCCCCGAGGACCCCGCCCTGGCCCAGGTGGGTCCGGCCTCCCGCCAGCCTCGTTTGCATCTCATCTGCATCTCATCTGCAGCTCATTTGCATCTCATCTGCAGCTCATTTACATCTCATCTGCAGCTCATTTGCATCCATCTGTATCCCATCTGCAGCTCATTTGCATCTCATTTGCAGCTCATTTGCATCTCATCTGCAGCTCATTTGCATCCATCTGCATCCCATCTGCAGCTCATTTGCAGCTCATTTGCATCCCATCTGCAGCTCATTTGCATCCATCTGCATCCCATCTGCAGCTCATTTGCATCTCATTTGCATCTCATTTGCGTATCCCTGCACCCTTTCCGGGTTCTGTCGGGCTGATATCGCGACGTCCCCGTTCCTGTCGCGACATCGCCTGCCCGTGTCGCGACAGGGCCCCTGGCGTCGCGATATATCGCGATATAAACCCCTGACGTCGCGATACAAACCCCTCGCGTCGCGATCTCTCACGATATAACCCCCTCATGTCACGATATATCGCGATATAAACCCCTCCTGTCGCGATATAAACCCCTCATGTCGTGATAGAGCGCAATCTAACCCCCCCCCAGTGTCGTGATATGTCACGATATAAACCCCTCCTGTCATGATATAACCCCCTCCTGTCGCGATATAAACCCCTATTGTCGCGATATAACCCCCTCCTGTCGCGATATAAACCCCTCATGTCGTGATAGAGCGCAATCTAACACCCCCCAGTGTCGTGATATGTCACGATATAAATTCCTCCTGTCATGATATAACCCCCTATTGTCATGATATAAACCCCTCCTGTCGCGATATAAACTCCTCCTGTCGCGATATAACGCCCTACTGTCGCGATATAAACCCCTTCTGTCACGATATAACCCCCTATTGTCACAATATAAACTCCTCCTGTCACGATATAAACCCCTTCTGTCGCGATATAACGCCCTGGTGTCGTCGCGACAGGCGCGGCGGGTGCGCGCGGCGCTGGGGGCGCTGTCCCCCGCTGTCGCGATATATCGCGATATGACCCCTCCTGTCGCGACAGGCCCGCGGGGTCCGCGCGGCGCTGGGGGCGCTGTCCCCCGCTGTCGCGATATATCGCGATATGTCGCGATATGATCCCCTCCTGTCGCGACAGGCGCGGCGGGTGCGCGCGGCGCTGGGGGCGCTGTCCCCCCGTGTCGCGATATGTCGCGATATATCGCGATATGATCCCCTCCTGTCGCGACAGGCCCGCGGGGTGCGCGCGGCGCTGGGGGCGCTGTCCCCCGCTGTCGCGATATATCGCGATATGATCCCCTCCTGTCGCGACAGGCCCGCGGGGTCCGCGCGGCGCTGGGGGTGCTGTCCCCCCGTGTCACGATATGTCGCGATATATCGCGATATGACCCCTCCTGTCGCGACAGGCGCGGGGGGTCCGCGCGGCGCTGGGGGCGCTGTCCCCCGCTGTCACGACATGTCGCGATATATCGCGATATGATCCCCTCCTGTCGCGACAGGCCCGGCGGGTGCGCGCGGCGCTGGGGGCGCTGTCCCCCCGTGTCCCGATATGTCGCGATATATCGCGATATGACCCCTCCTGTCGCGACAGGCGCGGCGGGTGCGCGCGGCGCTGGGGGCGCTGTCGCTGCGCGCGGCCGCGCTGGAGCAGCTGCAGGAGCGAGCGCTGGCCACGGCCCTGGCCCCGCCCGGTACCCGGGGCCACTGGGGGGGAATCGGGGGGATTCGGGAACATTCGGGAACATTCGGGAGAATTCGGGGGGATTCGGGGAGAATTCGGGGAGATTCGGGAACATTCGGGAACATTCGGGGGGATTCAGGGGGAATTGGGGGAGATTCGGGGGGAATTCGGGAAAATTCGGGAACATTCGGGAACATTCGGGAACATTCGGGGGGATTCGGGGAGAATTTGGGAACATTCGGGAACATTCAGGGGGATTCAGGGGGAATTGGGGGAGATTCGGGGGGAATTCGGGAAAATTCGGGAACATTCGGGGAAATTCGGGGGGATTCGGGAAAATTCGGGAACATTCGGGGGGATTCTGGGAGAATTCGGGGGGAATTTGGGGAATTCGGGGAGATTCGGGGGGAATTCGGGGGGATTCGGGAAAATTCGGGGAAATTCGGGGGATTTGGGGAGATTCGGGAAAATTCGGGGGGAATTTGAGGGGAATTTCTGGGGGATTTTGGGGAATTTTGAGGGATTTTTGAGGGAATTTTTGGGGAAATTTGAGGGAACTTTGGGGGGAATTTTTGTGGGGAATTTTTGGGGAATTTAGGGGGAATTTTGAGGGATTTTTGAGGGGAATTGTTGGGGGATTTTGGGGATTTTTTGGGGGAATTTTTGGGGAATTTTGGGGGGGAGTTTTTGAGGGAATTTTTGGGGGATTTTGGGGAATTTTGAGGGAATTTTGGGGAAATTTGGGGGGAATTTTTGAGGGAATTTTTGGGGAATTTTGGGGATTTTTCAGGGGAATTTTGGGGATTTTTTGGGGGGAGTTTTTGAGGGAATTTTTGGGGCATTTTCGGGGAATTTTGGGGGGAATTTTTGAGAGAATTTTTGGGGGATTTCTGAGGGAATTTTGGGGGGTTTTGAGGGAAATTCGGGGGAGATTTTGCGGAGTTTTGGGGGGCATTTTGAGGAAGTTTGGGGAAAATTTCGGGGATTTTGGGGAAATTTGGGGAGATTTTGGGTGAGTTCGGGGGATTTGGAGGGAATTCTGGGGGGATTTTTGGGGGGATTTTGGGAGGTTTTGGGGGAACTTTTTGGGGGTTTTCGGGGAAATTTTGCGGGGATTTTAGGGGGAATTTTGGGGGAACTTGGGGGATTTGGGGTTTTTTGGGGGGTTTTGGGGATTTTTAGGAGAATTTTGGGGGAATTTTTTCAGGGATTTTGGGGAAATTTTTGAGGAATTTTTGGGAGAACTTGGGGGGTTTCGGGGGAATTTTTTGGGGGGGTTTTAAGGGAAATTTGGAGGAAATTTTGGGGTGATTTTGGGGTGATTTTGGGGGGTTTTCGGGGGGATTTTGGGGGGAATTTTGGCCGTTTTTGGTGCCCCCAGAGCTCCAGGAGGAATTGCAGCGGCTCCGGGACGAGATCCAGGATCTGACGCGGGAGATCCGGGCGGGGCTGCAAGGTACCCCCGAAAACACCCCAAAATACCCCGAAAACACCCCAGAAACACCCCAAAATCCCCTAAAAACACCCAAAATACCCCAAAAACACCCCAAAATACCCCGGAAACACCCCAAAACCACCCTGAAAACACCCTGAAAACACCCAAAATACCCCAAAAACACCCCAAAATACCCCAAAAACACCCAAAATTCCCCAAAAACACCCCAAAATACCCCGGAAACACCCCGAAAACACCCAAAATACACCAAAAACACCCAAAATACCCCGAAAACACCCAAAACACCCCAGAAACACCCCAAAATACCCCCAAAAGCACCATGAAAAGACCCAAAATACACCAAAAACACCCAAAATACCCCCAAAACACCCCAAAATACCCTGAAAACACCCGAAATACACCGAAAACACCCAAAATACCCCGGAAACACCCCAAAAACACCCAAAATACACCAAAACACCCCAAAATCCCTCTAAAAACACCCAAAATACCCAAATTCCCCAAAAAACCCAAAATTCCCCCAAACGCCCCAAAAAGCTCCCAAATCGCCGGCCCTTTTTTGTCATTTTCCCATTTTTGGGGGTTTTTCCCCTTTTTTGTCATTTTCCCATTTCTGGGGTTTTTCCCCTTTTTTGTCATTTTCCCGTTTTTGGGGGGTTTCCCCCATTTTTTCCATTTTTCCCATTTTTTGGGTTAATTTTCCCCGTTTTCCCCATTTTTGGGTTATTCCCTCTGCTTTCCCCATTTTTTGGGATATTTTCCCCATTTTTCCCAATTCTGGGTTATTTTCCCCGTTTTTCCCATTTTTGGGTTAATTTTCCCCGTTTTTTTCCATTTTTTTGGGTTTTTTTCCCGGTTTTTCCCAATTCCAGCGTTTCTTGCCCCATTTTTCCCATTTTTTGGGTTTTTTGTCCCGGTTTTTCCCAATTCCGGCGTTTCTTGCCCCGTTTTTCCCATTTTTTGGGGTAATTTCCCGGTTTTTCCCAATTCTGGCGTTTCTTGCCCCGTTTTTCCCATTTTCGGGTTAATTTTCCCCGTTTTTCCCATTTTTGGGGTAATTTCCCCGTTTTTCCCATTTTTTTGGGTTTTTTTGTCCCGGTTTTTCCCAATTCCGGCGTTTCTTGCCCCGTTTTTCCCATTTTTTTGGGTTTTTTTGTCCCGGTTTTTCCCAATTCCAGCGTTTCTTGCCCCATTTTTCCCATTTTTTGGGTTTTTTGTCCCGGTTTTTCCCAATTCCGGCGTTTCTTGCCCCGTTTTTCCCATTTTTTGGGGGTAATTTCCCGGTTTTTCCCAATTCTGGCGTTTCTTGCCCCGTTTTTCCCATTTTCGGGTTAATTTTCCCCGTTTTTCCCATTTTTGGGGTAATTTCCCCGTTTTTTCCCATTTTTTTGGGTTTTTTGTCCCGGTTTTTCCCAATTCCGGCGTTTCTTGCCCCGTTTTTCCATTTTTTTTGGGTTTTTTGTCCCGGTTTTTCCCAATTCCAGCGTTTCTTGCCCCGTTTTTCCCTTTTTTTGGGTTTTTTGTCCCGGTTTTTCCCAATTCCGGCGTTTCTTGCCCCGTTTCCAGGCCTGCAGCCGCCCCAGGAGGACGCGGAGGCGCCGCGGTCGCTGCGGGCGCGGCTGCGGCGAACCCAGGTTTGGGCAGAATTCCCGCGGTTTTGGGCAATTCGGGATTCGGGGAGGAATTGGGGGAAATTTGGGGGAATTTGGGTTCTTTGGGGGGAATTTTGGCATTTTTTGGGAAAATTTGGGGGGAATTTGGGGAAATTTGGGGGAATTTGGGGATTTTGGGGGAAAATTTGGGGGAATTTGGTTTTTTGGGGGGAAAATTGGGGAAAATTTGGGGGAATTTGGGGAAATTTGGGGGAATTCGGGGATTTTTGGGGAAAGTTGGGGAAAATTTGGGGGAATTTGGGGAAAATTTGGGGGAATTTGGTTTTTTTTTGATTTTTTGGGGGGAATTTGGGGATTTTTGGGGAAAGTTGGGGAAAATTTGGGGGAATTTGGGGTTTTTGGGGGGATTTTTTTTGGGAAATTTGGGGGAATTTGGGGTTTTTTGGGTTTTTTTTGGGGGAATTTGGGGATTTTGGGGGGATTTTAGCGGTTTTTTTGGGGCGCCCTGACAGATTTTGGGGCTCGTGGCCCAGCACGGGCTCCTGGCCCAGCAGTTCTGGGGTTCCCTGGGTGGATTTTGGGTGGATTTGGGGTTTTTTGGGGTTTTTTGGGGGGATTTTTGGGGTTTTTTGGGGATTTTTTGGGTTTTTTTGGGGGGGATTTGGGTTTTTTGGGGCGCTTTAACGGATTTTGGGGCTCGTGGCCCAGCACGGGCTCCTGGCCCAGCAGTTCTGGGGTTCCCTGGGTGGATTTTGGGTGGATTTGGGGTGGATTTGGGTTGGATTTTGGTCAGAATTTTGGGGTTTTTGGGGTTTTTTTTGGGGATTTTTGGGGATTTTTTGGGGGGATTTTTGGGGTTTTTTTGGGGGATTTGGGGTTTTTTGGGGCGCCCTGACAGATTTTGGGGCTCGTGGCCCAGCACGGGCTCCTGGCCCAGCAGTTCTGGGGTTCCCGGGGTGGATTTTGGGTGGATTTTGGGTTTTTTGGGTTTTTTTTGGGGGATTTTTGGGGTTTTTTGGGGGGATTTTTGGGGTTTTTTGGGGGGATTTTGGGTTTTTTGGGGGTGCCCTGACGGATTTTGGGGCTCGTGGCCCAGCACGGGCTCCTGGCCCAGCAGTTCTGGGGTTCCCTGGGTGGATTTTGGGTGGATTTGGGGTTTTTTGGGGTTTTTTGGGGGGATTTTTGGGTTTTTTTGGGGGGATTTTGGGGGTTTTTTGGGGATTTTGGGTTTTTTGGGGTGCCCTGACGGATTTTGGGGCTCGTGGCCCAGCACGGGCTCCTGGCCCAGCAGTTCTGGGGTTCCCTGGGTGGATTTTGGGTGGATTTTGGGTTTTTTGGGTTTTTTGGGGGGATTTTTGGGTTTTTTTGGGGGGATTTTTGGGGTTTTTTGGGGATTTTGGGTTTTTTTGGGGTACCCTGACGGATTTTGGGGCTCGTGGCCCAGCACGGGCTCCTGGCCCAGCAGTTCTGGGGGGTCACCGGGCGCCTCCAGGCCGCCCAGGCCCGGTACCGGCAGCGCAGCCTCGAGCGGATCCGGCGGCAGCTGCAGATCGGTGCGGGGGGGCCCAGGATTTGGGGAGGGGGCCCAGAATTTGGGGAGGGGGCCCAGAATTTGGGGAGGGTCCCAGAATTTGGGGAGGGCCCAGAATTTGGGGAGGGTCCCAGAATTTGGGGAGGGGTCCTAAAAATTTGGGGAGGGGGGTCCCAGAATTTGGGGGGGGTCCCAGAATTTGGGGAGGGCCCAGAATTTGTGGAGGGGGCCTAAAAATTTGGGGGTCCCCAAATTTTGGGGGGGGGTCCTAAAAATTTGGGGGGGCCCAGAATTTGGGCAGGGGGCCCAGAATTTGGGGAGGGGGCCCAGAATTAGGGGGGGTCCCAAAATTTCGGGAGGGGTCCCAGAATTTGGGGAGGGGGCCCAGAATTAGGGGGGGTCCCAAAATTTCGGGAGGGGTCCCAGAATTTGGGGGGGGTCCCAGAATTTGGGGAGGGGGCCCAGATTTGGGGAGAGGGCCCAGAATTTGGGGAGGGGGCCCAGAATTTGGGGGGGTCCCAGAATTTGGGGAGGGGGCCCAGATTTGGGGAGGGGGCCCAGAATTTGGGGAGGGTCCCAGAATTTGGGGAGGGGGTCCTAAAATTTGGGGAGGGGTCCCAGAATTAGGGGGGGTCCCAAAATTTTGGGAGGGGTCCCAGAATTTGGGGAGGGTCCCAGAATTTGGGGAGGGCCCAGAATTTGGGGAGGGGGCCCCAGATTTGGGGAGGGTCCCAGAATTTGGGGAGGGCCCAGATTTGGGGAGGGGGCCCAGAATTTGGGGAGGGTCCCAGAATTTGGGGAGGGGTCCTAAAAATTTGGGGAGGGGGTCCCAGAATTTGGGGAGGGGGCCCAGGATTTGGGGAGGGTCCCAGAATTTGGGGAGGGGGCCTAAAAATTTGGGGGTCCCCAAATTTTGGGGGGGGGTCCTAAAAATTTGGGGGGGCCCAGAATTTGGGGAGGGTCCCAAAATTTCGGGAGGGGTCCCAAAATTTGGGGGGGGTCCCAGAATTTGGGGAGGGGCCCCAAAATTTTGGAGGAATTCTGGAATTTTGGGGTCCTGAAGTTTTGGGGGGGTCCCCAAAAAATTTGAATGTTCCCTTTCCCCATTTCTGGGGTGAATTTCCCATTTTTGGGGTCCCTTTCCCCATTTTTGGGGTCCCTTTCCCGATTTCGGGGTCCCTTTCCCCATTTTCGGGTCCCTTTCCCCATTTTTGGGGTGAATCTCCCCATTTTCGGGGTCCCTTTCCCGATTTTGGGGTGAATTTCCCCATTTTTGGGGTCCCTTTCCCCATTTTCGGGGTCCCTTTCCCCATTTTCGGGGTCCCTTTCCCCATTTCTGGGGTGAATTTTCCCATTTTCGGGGTCCCTTTCCCCATTTTCGGGGTCCCCTTTCCCCATTTCTGGGGTGAATTTTCCCATTTTTGGGGTCCCTTTCCCCATTTTCGGGGTCCCTTTCTCCATTTTTGGGGTCCTTTTCCCCATTTCTGGGGTCCCTTTCCCCATTTTCGGGGTCCCTTTCCGATTTCGGGGTCCCTTTCCCATTTTCGGGGTCCCTTTCCCATTTTCGGGGTCCCTTTCCCATTTTTGGGGTGAATTTCCCATTTTCGGGGTCCCTTTCCCCATTTTCGGGGTCCCTTTCCCGATTTCGGGGTGAAATTTCCCCTTTTCGGGTGAATTTTCCCATTTTCGGGGTCCCTTTCCCCATTTCTGGGGTGAATTTTCCCATTTTCGGGGTCCCTTTCCCCATTTCTGGGGTGAATCTCCCCATTTTCGGGGTCCCTTTCCCCATTTTCGGGGTCCCTTTCCCGATTTCGGGGTGAATTTCCCATTTCTGGGGTCCCTTTCCCATTTTTGGGGTCCCTTTCCCCCATTTTCGGGGTCCCTTTCCCCATTTTCGGGGTCCCTTTCCCCATTTCTGGGGTGAATTTCCCATTTCTGGGGTCCCTTTCCCGATTTTGGGCTCCCTTTTCCCATTTTCGGGGTCCCCCTTCCCCATTTTCGGGTCCCTTTCCCCCATTTTTGGGGTGAATCTCCCCATTTTTGGGGTCCCTTTCCCCATTTTCGGGTCCCTTTCCCCCATTTTTGGGTGAATCTCCCATTTTTGGGGTCCCTTTCCCCATTTTCGGGTCCCTTTCCCCATTTTTTGGGGTGAATCTCCCCATTTTCGGGGTCCCTTTCCCGATTTTGGGGTGAATTTCCCCATTTTTGGGGTGAATCTCCCATTTTCGGGGTCCCTATCCCGATTTCGGGGTGAATTTCCCCATTTTCGGGGTCCCTTTCCCGATTTTCTGGGTCCCTTTTCCCATTTTCGGGGTGAATTTCCCCATTTTTGGGGTCCCTTTCCCATTTCTGGGGTCCCTTTCCCCAATTTCGTGGTCCCTTTCCCGATTTCGGGGTCCCTTCCCCGATTCTGGCGCAGCCGGGAGCCCCCCGCTGTCGGAGGAGGAGCTGGAGCAGATGCTGGAGTCGGGCCCCGAGCCGCGTCTTCGTCGGCAACGCGAGTTTGGGGAATTCGGGGCATTTGGGGTTTTTGGGGGGAATTCGGGGCATTTGGGGTTTCTTTGTTGATTTTTGGGGGTGAATTCGGGTTTTTTTGGGGGTGAATTCGGGGTTTTTTGGGCTGAATTCGGGGTTTTTTTGGCTGAAATTGGTTTTTTTTGGGGTGAATTTGGGTTTTTTTGGGGTGAATTTGGGTTTTTTTGGGGTGAATTTGGGGTTTTTCGGGGTGAATTTGGGATTTTTCGGGGTGATTTTGGGTTTCTTTGTTGATTTTTCGGCTGAATTCAGGGTTTTTCGGGGTGAATTTTGGTTTTTTTTGGGGTTTTTTTGGGGATTTTTTGGCTGAAATTGGGTTTTTTGGGCTGAATTTGGGGTTTTTTTGGGGTGAATTTGGGGTTTTTTTGGGCTGAATTCGGGTTTTTTGGGGTTTTTTGGGGATTTTTTGGGCTGAAATTGGGTTTTTTGGGCTGAATTTGGGGTTTTTGGGGTGAATTTTGGTTTTTTTTGGCTGAATTTGGGGGTTTTTGGGGTGAATTTGGGGTTTTTTGGGCTGAATTCGGGGTTTTTTTAGGGTGAATTTTGGTTTTTTTTGGGCTGAAGTGGAGTTTTTTTTGGGATGAATTTTGGTTTTTTTGGGGTGAATTTTGGTTTTTTTTGGGGTGAATTTGGGGTTTTTTGGGGCTGAATTTGGGTTTTTTTGGGGTGATTTTGGGTTTCTTTGTTGATTTTTGGGCTGAATTCGGGGTTTTTTGGGGGTGAATTTTGGTTTTTTTTTTGGGTGAACTCTGGGTTTTTTGGAGTGAATTTGGGGATTTTTGGGGTGAATTTTGGGATTTTTTGGGGTGAATTTGGGGGTTTTTGGGGTGAATTCGGGGTTTTTTGGGGTAAATTTGGGTTTTTTGGGCTGAATTTGGGTTTTTTGGGATGAATTTGGGGTTTTTTTGGGCTGAAGTGGAGTTTTTTTGGGGTGAATTTTGGGTTTTTTGGGCTGAATTTGGGGTTTTTTGGGGTAAATTTGGGGTTTTTTGGGCTGAATTTGGGTTTTTTGGGCTGAATTTGGGGTTTTTTTGGCTGAAGTGGAGTTTTTTTGGGGTGAATTTTGGTTTTTTTGGGCTGAAGTGGAGTTTTTTTGGGATGAATTTTGGTTTTTTTGGGGTGAGTTCGGGGTTTTTTGGGCTCAGTTCGGGTTTCTCGGGGTTTTCGGGTTCTGTGCCGATTTTTGGGCCGAATTCCCGCGTTTTCGGGGCAGGCCGCGGGCGCGGCGCGGGCGGCGCTGGACGAGGCCGGGGCGCGGCACCGGGAGCTGCGGCGCCTGGAGCGCGGCCTCCGCGAGCTGGGGGAGCTCTTCCAGCTGCTGGGGGGCGCCGTGGAGGCCCAGGTGGGACTGGTTTGGACTGGTTTGGACTGGTTTGGACTGGTTTGGACTGGTTTGGACTGGGAGGGACTGGGGGGAAAAAACCCGGCGGTTTTGGGGAGAAAAATGGAGATTTTGGGGCAGAAAATGGTGATTTTTGGGGATGGAAATGGGACTGGGGAGGGGACTGGTTTGGACTGGTCTGTACTGGTCCATACTGGTTTATTCCTGTCCATACTGGTTTATACTGGTTTATTCCGGTCCGTACTGGTCCGTACTGGTTTGTACTGGTTTGTACTGGTTTGAGCTGGTTTGAACTGGTCTGTACTGTTCCATAGCGGTTTGTACTGGTCCCTACTGGTCCATACTGGTTTATTCATGTCCATACTGGTCCACACTGGTCCGTACTGGTACATACTGGTTTATACTGGTCCGTACTGGTCCATACTGGTCCATACTGGTCCACAATGGTCCGTACTGGTCCATACTGGTCCATACTGGCCCATACTGGTCCGTACTGGTCCGTACTGGTCCGTACTGGTCTGTACTGGTTTGTACTGGTTTGTACTGGTCCCTACTGGTCCATACTGGTTTATTCATGTCCATACTGGTCCACACTGGTCCGTACTGGTCCATACTGGTTTATACTGGTCCGTACTGGTCCGTACTGGTTTATACTGGTCCGTACTGGTCCATACTGGTTTATACTGGTCTGTACTGGTCTGTACTGGTCCATACTGGTCCATACTGGTCCATACTGGTCCGTACTGGTCCGTACTGGTCCGTACTGGTCCATACTGGTTTATACTGGTCCGTACTGGTCCGTACTGGTCCGTACTGGTCCATACTGGTCCGTACTGGTTTATTCATGTCCGTACTGGTCCATACTGGTCCGTACTGGTCCGTACTGGTCCGTACCGGTCCATACTGGTTTATACTGGTCCGTACTGGTGCAGGGTGACGTCATCGACCGCATCGAGCGCCACGTGCAGGACTCGGGGGCGGAGCTGGGCAAGGGGCGGAGCCACCTGCGGGGGGCGGGGCAGCGCCAGCAGGGGGCGCGCAAGGTAAACTGGGCAAACTGGGCAAACTGGGAGGGGTCACGGGGCAAACTGGGCAAACTGAGAACGTCACTGGGCAAACTGGGAGGGGTCACTGGGCAAACTGGGCAAAACTGGGCAAACTGGGCAAACTGGGCAAACTGGGCAAACTGGGAGGGGTCACTGGGCAAACTGGGAGGGACCAGGAGGGATCACTGGGCTGAACTGGTCCAAACTGGTTTATACTGGTCCACACTGGTCCGTACTGGTCCAAACTGGTTAACACTGGTCCACACGGGTCCATACTGGTCCATACTGGTCCATACTGGTCCACACTGGTCCAAACTGGTTTATACTGGTCCATACTGGTTTATACTGGTCCACACTGGTCCATACTGGTTTATACTGGTCCATACTGGTCCACACTGGTCCATACTGGTTTTTACTGGTCCACACTCGTCCATACTGGTCCACACTGGTCCGTACTGGTCCAAACTGGTTAACACTGGTCCACACGGGTCCATACTGGTTTATACTGGTCCATACTGGTCCATACTGGTTTATACTGGTCCATACTGGTTTATACTGGTCCATACTGGTCCATACTGGTCCACACTGGTCCATACTGGTCCACACTGGTCCAAACTGGTTTATACTGGTCCACACTGGTCCACACTGGTCCGTACTGGTCCACACTGGTCCACACTGGTCCGCAGAAGCGCCTGGCCCTCGCCGCCTGTGCCTCGGTCGCCATCTTGGTCCTGGTCGCCATCGTGGCCGCCTCGGTGGCCGCTGGGTGACACCGCGCGCTCCCATTGGCCGAGAGCCCGGCCCCGCCCCCTCACGCGGTTCCCATTGGTCGGCGCTGGGTGTCAGTCACTGGAAGCCACGCCCCCACCGCCCTGAGCGGGGTGCGGATTGGCCGGCGGTGACGTCATCGGCGAATAAAGCACTTTTCAACCCGAAAAACCCGAAAATGGCCCCAAAATGACCCCAAAAACCCCAAAAACGACCCAAAAATCCTCAAAATTCCCCCAAAATCCCCCAAATTCCTCAAAAATCCACGAAAAATTCCCCAAAAAATCCCCAACGTTTACCAAATTCCCCAAAATCCCTCACAAATCCCCAGATTTCTCAGATTTCCCCAAAATCCCCATAATTCCTAAAAAAATCCCCAAAAATCCCAAATTCCCCAAAAATCCCCAAATCCCCCCCAAAATTCCCCGAAATTTCCCCCAAAATTCCCAAAAAATTCCCCCAAATTCCCCAAAAGTCCTCACAAATCCCCAGATTTCTCAGATTTCCCCAAAATCCCCATAATTCCTAAAAAAAATCCCCAAAAATCCCCCAAAATCCCCAAATTCCCCCAAAATTCCGAAGAAATTCCCCAAATTTCCCCAAAAAAATCCCCACATTTCCCCAAAATTCCAAGAATTTCCCCAAAATTCCCCAAATTCCCCCAAATTCCCCAAAAAAAAATCCCCAGATTTCCCCAAAATTCCCAAGCCCCGCCCCAAATCTCCGATTTTTGCCTCAATTTCCTCCCCCCGGGGCGGGGCCTGCGGAAAGGGGGCGGGGTTTTCTGGAAAGGGGGCGGGGTTTGCGGAAAGGGGCGTGGCTGTCAGGAAGGGGCGTGGCTCCGATCCCGAGGCGAAGCCGAGCGGGCCCCGAAATGGTGAGGGGGGAATTGGGGGGAAATCGGGGAATTTGGGGAAAATTGGGGGAAAAACTGGGGGGTCTGGGGACCCGGGGAAGTTTGGGGGGGGTTTTGGGGGAATTTCGGAAATTTTGGGGGAATTTGGGAGAATTTTGGGGGATTTTTGGGTGAATTTTGGGGAATTTTGGGAATTTCTGGGGAGATTTGGGGACATTTTGGGGGAAATTTGGGGAATTCTCGGACATTGTGGGGGATTTTGGGGATTTTGTGGGGGATTTTGGGGACTTTGGGGGGGGAATTGGGGAATTTTGGGGGGGGAATTTGGGGGAAATTTGGGAAATTTTGGGGAGATTTGGGGGATTCTTGGGAATTTTGGGGGGATTCAGGGGGGGGAGTTTGGGGGGGGCTTTGAGAATTTGGGGGATTTGGGGAAATTTTGGAGATTGTGGGGGGAATTCGGGGAGAATTTTGGGGAGAATTGGGGGGAATTTGGGGGATTTTGAGGGAATTTTGGGGAGATTTGGGGCAATTGGGGGATTTGGGGACATTTTGGGGGATTTGGAGGGGATTTGGGGACATTTTGGGGGATTTGGAGGGGATTTGGGGGACATTTTGGGGGATTTGGAGGGGATTTGGGGACATTTTGGGGGATTTGGAGGGGATTTGGGGACATTTTCTGACCTTTTGGGGACGTTTTAGAGGATTTTGGGGACATTTGGGGACATTTTGGGGGGATTTTTGGAAATTCTGGAGGGATTTTGGGGACATTTTGTGACATTTGGGGACATTCGGGGGTGGCTGCCGGGAACCCGCCCCTCCCCCCCGCTGTCACCTCCCCCTCCCCCCCCTTCCTGTGTCACCCCCAAAATGTCCCCAAAATGTCCCCGCCCCTCCCCCCCCCACCGTGGCCACATCCTCTGCAGGGCTGGCAGCGTCCCCGAAATGTCAAAAATGTCCCCAAAAATGTCAAAAATGTCCCCAAAAATGTCCCCAAAAATGTCAAAAATGTCAAAAAATGTCCCCAAAAATGTCCCCAAATCCCCAAAATGTCAAAAAATGTCCCCAAATCCCCAAAATGTCCCCAGATGTCCCAAAATGTCAAAAATGTCAAAAAATGTCCCCAAATCCCCAAAATGTCCCCAAATGTCCTCAAAATGTCAAAAATGTCAATGTCCCCAAAATGTCAAACAATGTCCCCAAAAATGTCCCCAAAATCCCCAAAAATTCTCCCCATATTCCCCAAAAATCCCCCCAAAATCCCCCCAAAATCCTCAAATCTCCCCAAATGTCCCCAAAAATGTCCCCAAAAAATGTCCCAAAAAGTCCCCAAAAAATCTCCCCAAATTCCCCAAAAAAATCCCCCCAAATTCCCCAAAAAAATCTCCCCAAATTCCCCAAAAATGTCCCCAAATGTCCCCAAAGTGCCCCAAAATCCCCAAAAATGCCCAAAAAATGTCCCCAAAAAAGTCCCCAAAAATGTCCCCAAAAATTCCCCAAAATCTCCCCAATTCCCCAAAATCCCAAAATCTCCCCAAAATCCCCAAAATCCCCAAATGTCCCCAAATCCCCCAAAATCCCAAAATCTCCCCAAAATCCCCAAAATCCCAAAATCTCCCCAAATCCCCCCCAAAATCCCCAAATCTCCCCAAATTCCCCAAAATCCCCAAATTTCCCCAAATTCCCCAAAATCCCAAAATGTCCCCAAATCTCCCCAATTCCCCAAATGTCCCCAAATTCCCCCAAAATCCCCAAATCTCCCCAAATTCCCCAAAATCCCCAAATCCCCAAAATCCCTAAAAGTCCCCAAATCCCCCAAAAGTCCCCAAAATCCCCAAAATCCCCAAATCTCCCCAAATTCCCCAAAATCCCCAAATCTCCCCAGATTTCCCCCGGAACGTGCCCCGATCTGTCCCGCAGGTGTCGCCCCCGGCCCTGCCGGCCCTGCTGGCCCTGCTGGCCCTGCTGGCCCTGCTGGCCCCGCTGGCCGCCCTGGCCACCGGCCCCGTCCCCCCCGAGTGCCAGCGGGCCCGGGGGGCTCCGTGCCGGGCCGCCCGCCCCGCCCCCGCGGTGGCCGCGCTCGGCCGCGGCTTCGACATCACCACGATGGCGCTGGCCGGCGCGCGCGTCCTCTAGCTCGGGGGACCCCCCCCGCGGGCCGCCGGGGCGGCCACGGTGGCCACCGGGACGCCCGGGGTGGACACGGTGGTCACGGTGGCCACCGGGACGCCTGGGATGGCCACGATGGTCACGGTGGCCACTGGGACACCCAGGATGGCCACAATGGCCACCAGGACACCCGGGATGGCCACGGTGGCCACTGGGACACCTGGGATGGCCACAATAGTCACAGTGGCCACCGGGACAGCCAGGATGGCCACGGTGGCCACTGGGACACCCAGGATGG